>NC_086448.1:628145937-628330937 GCF_028390025.1 Pseudophryne corroboree
CATTCCAGCAGCCGGGCTACTCTGCAATGCTGTAGTAACAGAGGGTTCTGAGCAGCAACATTGGAAAAGCAGAAGTAGGTACCTCTATTTCTCCTATTTCAATACCGCGGTGAAGGAGGCAGACCCCTCTCATCCTGACATTCGATGCTATATGAAGATGTTTGAGACAGCAGAAGGTCTGCACCTTCCTATACCTCGGTATCTTTCCATTTCCAATCAAGGAAATTCATCTATGAAGTGGTCTCTATTGATGCACTTTTTCAATTAAAGGGTATTCTTTATGGAGAAAGATACAGGTCATTTATTTCCAGCTGTGATTTGAGGACAATTATTATTATTTTTTATGCTGTACATATAATATTGATATAGGATATTCAAAATTGTGCATTAACTCCCATAGGGGGTTATTATCATCTCTTGAGAGTAAGTGACTGCATATTCAATTTTTGTGGTTTGAAGCATATACAAACTCCACACTGGGATGACACTTTCACTTCTGGATACATTGGAACAAGTTTTGTGATTTGAAGCACATACAAACTCCACACTGGGATGACAATCAGTCCTTTTTGATGTGTTGCAAAGCATGTATAAACTTCACACGGTTATAAAATTCAAGCATGATCAATGTGTTGTATCATCTTCCTGCTTTCATATAAGGGATATTGATTGGTATGAAATTTGTTTTGAAATCAATGATTTATGATATTTTTCAATCCCATATCTTTAATTGATTATATTATGCATAGGAATTTTTAAACTTATTGAATCTTTTGACTCTGTGAATGATGTTGTGAGGCACGTGGTAATTCTACACAAACAACAAAGTGCGTATCATCCTGTTGGAGCTGGGTCCCTCATAATGGAGACCTAAGTCCTATGCATAGGCTATTGGGATCGTAAACATACAGATTTCTCTTTACTTACCTGCATCCATGATATGATGTATATATATGAACTGCATATGGAAGCGTTTGGAGTTTTTGTCATCTGATGGTTAGAAGTCGCACCCAGGGAAGCCCACTCTCCTTGCTATTATGGAAATGGGTTATATACCATAGGGGAGTTTACAAATCGACTGTGGTACTCGATAAATGTGTCATCCGCAACCAATACTCTAACTAACCACTTTGTCTCTCTCCCCTCTCCCGGTTTTTAGGAGATCCAATATTTCCATTTATTTATTTATTTATCATTATTATTATTATTATTATTTTTATATTTTTTCAGTGTTTCCTATGTGACCCAAGCCATGAAGATCCACCACACTAATGCATACTATGGCAATAAGATGAGCTACTAACAGTGCACGAATGCATTGCAACACTTCCAGCCGTGATAAAACCTTTTTTCCGTATATCCGGCCATCTAACAACGGTTACCTAGCAACTCCAGCCTCATAGCATAAACGGATGACTTTACTTCCGACCTGACGTCCAGTTGAAACGCAAACTCCGGAACGCACGCGACCACATGACTTCCGGCCAAGAACGACACTTCCGGTCTGACGCGATCGCGGAATCCCGATATACAGAACATCTCAATGAACTATTCATACGGCAGCCACCTCCTCATGACTTTATATTTACACTTTCAGGTGTAAGAACATTCGCCAGCCTTCTGCTGTCTTTGATGTTTCCCTTTTTTTCATCAGCACAATTCCCTATTTAAAATGAGGGTGATGTCACTATGGACTTCCACCATTCGGAATCCCTAGTGATGTTAAGCCCTCCCAGTTCCCTCCCTCCTCTGCCTTAAATACAGCAGCTTTTTCCTTATGCCCTGACACAGTGAACAAGCCACCCTGGTGAAACGGTCCGTCTGTGCTCAGTGATGCTGAACTCTTTCTAGCTCAGATCACTTTTGGGACTCCCTGGTATTGTATGTGCCCATTTGGACTCCAGTTATTTAACTGATACTGATATATAATCAATATTGTTTTTTTCCATGTTTGCTATTTTTGATCCTTAATTATTGTTCTAAACCATTTTCTGGTATTTCCTTTTAAATGTAATACTTTTTTGCAGAATCCTTTCTGCATAAACAGGGTCTTATACCCATTTTGGTAAGCCTTTACCATGCAGCCTGTGTTTACTTTCCTTTTTCCAATTAATCGTTGATTTCATGATTGTTTTATTTCATAATTTACTTAATTTTTTGTTAATTTGTGATCTCACCACATTACCATTTCTTCTCCTTCTTCTAATTTTCCCACCACCCTTTTTTTTCAATAGGTAAGCCTAACCCACCTCTCTCATCCACTGTCCGCTATATATCTATATAAGACAGTGGACAGCAGAAGGCAGGGTTTCCTCCCTATTCTGAGCATATCTCACTTCTATTTTTAGTACCCTCTCATCCAGATGCGAGACCACTCTCTGCAATGCTCACAGCAACAGAGAATCTGCGCTAGAAACTGGACAGCAGAAGTACCTTGTTGCTCACTACTCATTACACTCTCTCATTTGTGTCCTAGTGTTTATTACTGCCATATTTCAGAAGCAACGCCCAATCTCATCTGACCTTGGAAGCTAAGCGCTGATAAGCCTGATCAGTACCTAGTAGGGTGACCCCTTGGGAATATCAGGTGCAGTAAGATTGTGACCTCTGATCACAAACAGCAGAAGTGTTAGAGCAACTTCTGAAACTTACCTATTCCTTATCCAACTTTCCCACAAACCTTCTATTTATCTACAATTGGCTTTGCCTTTAGGCTTATTTATCAATGCTCTTTTGTATCTTTAATAATCATACTTTTATCTTAAATGCTTTGTTATCTATAAGGATCTAGCCTTTTAGCAAACAGAATCTCTACCAGGTGATTACCCTCAGTCATTTGACATTTCAATTATGAACCTTTGTGCCTCTCATCTATTCTCATGAGGTTTTAGACTAGGTGCTTACCTACAATTATCACTGCGGTGATTATATGTACATATCATTTACCTCTACTCCAATTTTGATTAACTCAGGCACCTTAATAATATTAATTTTTTGTAATTTTTTATGTTTTTCAGTATATTTTTCACCACAGGTGCCCATAATTTTGTATCAGGCTTATCCTGATTTCTGTCAATATATATGTTTACTTTGTGTTCTTGAACAATTTTTTTGTATCAAACTCCTCATTACTTTTATTCGTTATTAATTAAATGTTAAGTTTTAATAAACTTATTTCAAATTTCTAAGCGTGCCCCAACACAGAGTCTTTCTTTTTACATTCCTGATTGTGTTCCTCCATACGAGGTACCTCTGTGTTTAATTTACAATCAGCAATAAATTTCGCAGGGTCAACACTGGAGGGCAAACATGCCCTCAGCACTGTCCGCCAATCTTTGTTGGTGGGTTCTGTGGAGTTTCCTAGTTCTTTAATAAATCTCTGACATGCAACTAGATCTTTCCTAGGATCAGGGAATTCAGACATAATTGCTCTCAATTCCATCCGGGACCAGGGACGGCGCATTGCACTGTCCCTGGCGGGAATGATTCCCTGAGCGTCAGTCTTCCCATTGGGGACTGTGATCACCCTGACAGGACTAAATTCAATTACATCATCTTGCGTTGGTTCAACAATATGAGGTACATTTGTTTGTGCGTGATATATAACACCGTACGTACCTGTGGACACGACCTCACCTGACCCTCCGTTAGGGGGTTTGATTACTGCCTTTACCGAATTGGTCGCGTCCACCTGGATGTCTTGTGTGCTGGCTACTGGAAAAGGTGCCGACATCGTGCTGGGCCCACTTTCTTGCTGGTGATCCTGAGGGAAGTTTAACATGGGGTGCAACTTGCATGGGTTAATAGTTGTACATTTAACAGTATTACGATTATTCTTGTTACATTTATTACAATTGTTACTTTCAGTCTTAATACAGTTACTAAGTGCATTTTTATCGTACACCATTGTGCCATTCTCTGCAGCCATAATCCTCTCCATTGCCATGTCTCTCTTCCCAAGATGAGAGTCAGATATGTAAGTTAAATTTCTTTGTATTTCACTTTCCTGTTGCCACAATTTTAAATAGTCATAATGTCTAATACGCCTTTTTGAAGATTTAATCAGGCACACTCTTCTCCTTAAATTCTGTAACACTTCTGGGTTAAAACTACCTACCCGGGGAAACTTTTCCCCGTCATGCACAGTCATCCTTTCCCATTCATTGCACAACTTTTCTGTGTGATGACCATATTTCTCACACATGATATACCTTGCCGACCCGATTGGTCGGTTTACCAAATCAACCTGAACCTCGGTTGATCGCCCCTTACCTGAACAACTGGCCCCCATCTCTGCAGGTGCTGCTTTCACTACCTCTGACTTCAAATCAGGGTCTTCGGCAACCCTTACAAAAACCAAGATGTCCGGGGTAAGGCTGCGGTGGGGGTTTTGCCTCGAGGTCCGCCCACTTAACTCCGCCCACGTTGGCCAGTACTGCAATCACTGACTCAGAGCTGCTGTACCCAACCTAGGGCCCCTATGAACCTTTATTTACTGGGGCGTGTTGGACCTTCCAGTCCCCAGCAAGTATCGGTTGTTGGAATGTCCCTGAGTGATCAGGCTACTTCCCTTAAAATAAAAAAAATTACACAAATCACGTTAACAATGTGCAAGCAGCGTTCTTCTGAATTCAAGACACGCTAATGCACACAATCACATGCGGTACAATCGTATCTGCACACAAGCAACTAATCTTATGTGCGGAACGATCAACGGAATTGAAAATTTCGGCTGAAAATTCCTTCAGCAATGAGCTTCTTTGGCCTATATGGGTCTCGCACCAACCCTCTTCGGTTGTGCTTCTCTACTTCTAGTCTGCTGTACCTGAACCTCTTGTTCTGTGACCTCCTGGTCTGTGATCTCCTGGTCGGGGACCTCCTGGTCTGTTATGTACAGCAGACTCTACTGCTCATTAATATGTCGAGACTAACAAGGGACGCCTCCCAAGCCACCCCACGATATCACTCTCGCTGGTGTACCTCCTTCTACTGGCCTATGGTTCCCACTTCCGTAATAAAAGAGAAATCTTATATATACACACTCTTACATTCGAACACTCTTATTTCTGTACAGAATTCCTTTCATTCAGTAATAGTCTAACCCAGAAGAATTGCAACAGAGAAAGTCTTTTTTTCTTTTAACTTTAAACTTTTGGATTTGAGATAGATCTGTTATTATCGCGTTATTTCCTTATCGCCTACTAAACAATACTATCGTGCGGTTTGTATTATGTGGGTGTATCCGTACGCTGCTCCGTTGCGTAATATACGCTCCGTGCGTCGACCCTTGCGTTGCGTACGCCCTGCCCTTGTAAGGACACGTGTACGCAGACCAAGTACGTCCACAGTAACACACTACACGTTTATCAATGTGAATGATCTTTAACAGTAATCCTTCACTGAACACCACTCAAATCTCCCTTGTATTCTAGGTGAGATTGTGTGCGTGCCTTTTACAATTATTCCCTTAAATATTACTTTTTTATCTTTTAACTATTAATAACAACAAATGTCTCAGCACGTTTATCACTAGTGTGTGGCAATCAGGAGAATGAGGCACGAACAAATAATACTAAACAAGAAATACAGGTGTGTGCTTATGCGTACGTTCGCAAAACAGAAACTAAACAGGTTTTAAAAGACAATAACGTACTGTTCCTACCTTCCGGTTCCGGATTCCTTCAGCACTCCTTACTAAGCGAATCAGACGCTTATCTGGTCAGCACTACGAGGAATATTACCTCCCGCCCTTTGCTGACCGATAATGTCTGCTGAAATTACCTATTGCAGATATGTGAAGAGCGGGCGAGTCCCCAATTGTCAAAGCCTATATATTTATCCTATTTAAAACACTCTAAACGGTTAATGAACACAGTACGCAATTGGCGTATGGAATACCGTAAGAGTACGCACGTAGCGTAACAAACGCTTAGCCGTGGACGAGACGCACGAGCAGCACGTTCGCTCACGGCTTAAAGCGTAAAGGCAAGCACGCTATAGGCTGCCGACTAACGTAATGATACGCTATCAGCGTAGCGGACGCTCGAGACCACGAGGAGATCACAAGCGGCGCTGACGCTCACAGCGTTAAACCTTTGTAACAATATCATAAACAATGTACTTAAATTGTAAACCTTTGTGCAGTGATAAGGTGTAAATGCAACACAGTGTAACTTTGTTAGTTTAAAAGCTGTATGAGCGATTCTTACGCTCTGAGAACCCTTTAGCAATATAATAAACACTCAAATACCGGTCTAAGGGTCTAACACCTTTTAAGGGAGAGAATGAACGTTCAATCGCAAAAGAATACACAATACAAGTTATACACTACCAAACTAACATAAAATACCTAACCGAGTTACTTACAGATAAAATACAACAAAGACACAATTACATTTAAGGGGGAAGGAGAGAGAGAATGGCTTACAACAAAATAGGAGATAAATATGGTTGCAGAGAACTTACGCACAAGGAGAACAATCGCAAGCGCCTTTCTGGATATCCAGCTCCCGATTATCAGTGATGAGAACTGTTGAGAAGAGTAGAGAGCTGGCCCAGATCGGCTTGTCTTTTTATACACTACACACAATACAGTACAATGGTCCCTACATTCTTTTTGTTCATTGGACACAGGAATTCGTCTCTGCATTATAACAAAAGGTCATAGGTTGGTTCATACAGGTGGGCTGTGACTATTTCAAACTGCTCAGGTGGGAGGGAAACTGGGTTTCCCGCCGCATGGGTAATAAAGTGCAAATATAGTAAATGTCCATAAACTTCTTATGTCCATAACTATACGCACGAGCGAGTAATCCGCTTCAAACCAACACCGGAATATTGCTAATTATATTCTCTTCCGATGGATACTAAACACCACTGTGTAACCCCTGTCTGACCCTTCGTATCAAACAAAGAGGAATCTCCTTGTCCCCGAACATGCTATATTAACTAAACTTTCAGATTCTATCAAAGGGACCATAATCTACAAAATACATTATATGACTAAAATATGTTACGATTGAGTCGCCCGCTAGACGCACACAAACTCTACCGTAAATGCGCATACCGTGCGCCTGCGAGTGCACGCGACTGCGAGTATACTCACGCACGGGAGAGCTCATGCTCATGCAGCGGGCACACGCATGAGGTGCATATATGGCAATGTGCAGCGTGATATTTTTCTGATTTTGACAGACACAATATCTATTGCCCAGGGATCTAACAGGGAGTGAACCCACTTGTGGCTGAACTTACGAAGGCGTGCCCCCACCGGGACTAGCTCCGCCTGTGGAGCCCCAGCGACATGCGGTGGATTTTTGTAGAGGCCAAGGAGGACTTCTGTTCCTGGGAACTAGCTGCGTTGTGCAGCTTCTTTCCTCTGCCCCCGCCTCTGGCAAGAAAGGACGCACCTCGGACTTTCTTGTTTCTTTATTCGAAAGGCTGCATTTGATAATGTCGTGCTTTCCTAGGCTGTGCAGGAATATAAGGCAAAATATCAGAATTACCAGCTATAGCTGTGGAGACCAGGTCCGAGAACCCTTCTCCACACAATCCTCAGCCTTCCATATGCCTCTTAAGTCGGCATCATCTGTCCATTGATTATTCTACAGGACACGTCAAGCAGAAATCGACATAGCTTTGACTCTAGGACCCAGTATACTCATGTCTCTTTGGGCATGTTTTATATATATACATATCTCTTAAGACAGCATCTTTAATATATATATATATCTATATATCTATATACATACTAGGGTCTCAATCTCTGCTGATAAGGTACCTCTCCACGCTGCCACAGCGCTATAAACCCATGCCGACACAATCGACGGTCTGAGTAGTGTACCAGAATGTGCACGCTATCTGTAGGATCCCTGAGAATAGCTGTTACATCAGGGCTACCCTTTTGGGCAAACGTGACACCCTAGGGGAAGATTCCCATCCTATCCTGGCCCTAGTGGGGAAAGGATACTGCCTGAGAATTCTTTGTGGGAAACTGCAGTCTCTTGTCTGGAGATTCCCGCTCTTTTTCATCATGAGAGGAGGGAAATTTACCTCAGCTTTCTTCCCCTTAAACATGTGTACCCTTGTGTCAGGGACAGATGAGTCATTAGTGATATGCAAATCATCTTTTATTACAATAATCATATATTGAATACTTTTCTGCCATTTTGGCTGTAACTTTGCATTATCATAGTCGACACTGGAGTCAGACTCCGTGTCGATATCAGTGTCTATTATTTTGGATAGTGATCATTGAGAGACTCTGAAGGGCTCTGCGACATAGGGACAGACATGGGTAGATTCCCTGTCTGTTCTCTAATCTTTTGTGCAATAAATTCACCTTAGCACTTAATTACACATATCCAAACAGGTGTCGGCGTAGTCGACGGAGACACCCTCACACACACATATTTGCTCTATCTCCTCCTTAGGGGAGCCTTTTACCTCAGACATGTCGACACACACGTACCGACACACCACACACTCAGGGAATGCTCATCTGAAGACAATTTCCCCATAAGGCCCTTTGGAGAGACAGAGAGAGAGTATGCCAGCACACACCCCAGCGCTATTAACCCAGGAATAACACAGTAACTTAATGTTAACCCAGTAGCTGCTGTTTATATTGATTTTTGCGCCTAATTATATGCCCCCCCTCTCTTTTTACCCTCTTCTACCGTGTAACTGCAGGGGAGAGACTGGGGAGCTTCCTCTCAGCGGTGCTGTGGAGAAAAAACATGGCGCTGGTGAGTGCTGAGGAAGAAGCCCCGCCCCCCTCGACGGCGGGCTTCTGTCCCGCTTTCATGTACAATTTTGGCGGGGGCTCATACATATATACAGTGCCCAACTGTATATTATGCTAACTTTTGCCAAAGAGGTCTCTAATTGCTGCCCAGGGCGCCCCCCCCTGCGCCCTGCACCCTACAGTGACCGGAGTATGTGGGTTTAGTGTGGGAGCAATGGCGCACAGCTGCAGTGCTGTGCGCTACCTCATATGAAGACTGGAGTCTTCTGCCGCCGATTTCGAAGTCTTCTTGCTTCTGACACCGGCTTCTGTCTTCTGGCTCTGCGAGGGGGACGGCGGCGCGGCTCCGGGATCGGACGACTAAGGGTGCGATCCTGTGTACGATCCCTCTGGAGCTAATGGTGTCCAGTAGCCTAAGAAGCAGGACCTAGCTTCAGAGAGTAGGGCTGCTTCTCTCCCCTCAGTCCCACGTAGCAGAGAGCCTGTTGCCAGCAGATCTCTCTGAAAATAAAAAACCTAACAAAATACTTTCTTTTTAGTAAGCTCAGGAGAGCCCACTAAGTAGCACCCAGCTCGTCCGGGCACAGATTCAAACTGATCTTTCTTAAAGTGCCCTGTATCCTGCGGAGCCCGTCTATTCCCCATGGTCCTTACGGAGTCCCAAGCATCCACTAGGACGAAAGAGAAAATAAATGCGCGGTCTGAGACTGGATGTATATATCAGAATACTCATACAATATATTCTGGCACAAGTACGCTTGTTCTTAACTAACACTGTCTTATAATTGACATGTAGAATACATAAGCGTCTGTAAAATCACAGCGCTGATGTACAGGCGGATTTACAGAGGAGACCTTGCCCTGCAGTCCCGGAGACCAGTCGCAGCTAATCATAGAAGATGGCGCACAGCGCCTCAGTCAGGGAGTGAGGGAGAGTGTGAGGCAGCTCCAGGGCGGGAACACCAGCAGTAGATGGCGCCCGGAGCTGGGGGGGAGGGGCTACAGGTCAAGCGCCTTCTCCCCTATACTGGTCCTCACCACCTGGTACTATAGAGTCTCAATAAAGTGGTTATTAATATATCCGACCTGTATTCCTATGCCCTGGTGGATATGGTGGGGTCCCTGCTCTGTTACAGTGTCCACGCCAGCATCGCAGTACGTCTCCTTAGACTGCGACCGGAATGCGATTTAATGGTGGGACCCTCTTCCCTCCTCCCTTCTGTAGCAGCCACGCGTACCAGGAGAGCGCTGTGACGTGTGCCCAATGCCGGAGCGTCCCCGCCGCAAGTACCCGGGAACAGAGCCAGCGGAAGTATGCAACTCCGCTGGGGAGGTGACGGAGCCACAGCACAGAATGTCACTCTGATATGTAAGTGCTGCGGCCCTTGAAGTCTTCTAAAAGCTTTTTCAGGGATGCCCAGTGCGGCCCCCCCCTTGTTAAGTGACCTGCTTCTGCAGGCACCAGCTCGAAACTGAGCTCACAGTGCCTGGAGGTAGGGTTATAGAGGAGGCCCCAATGCATCCTGGGACAGTCTAAAGCTTTAGCCTGTTGGTGCCTGGATCAAGAACCATCTCTACACCCCGATGCTTCCCTGTGGAAACCAATTTACCCCGCTGCAGAAATAGTTAACTTTATATACAGTGAACTTAGGCTGCGGTACAGGAGGTTATGCTGCGGGAAGGGAGGGATAGGGTTGGTAGAGGGTTAGTATACTTACCTACCAGGTGTCTGGATGCTACTGTCGGTCATGTGAACACCGGTCTCCCGTCCCCCAACAGACACTGCACAAAGTGCACAGATGAAGATGATTTATGATGCTGGTCACTAATGTCTGTTGTTTTAATGATAATAATGCAGTTTTCACTGTCACAGAGTGTCAATCAGAGATAGCAATGCGCCCTGTTGCCTAGCAGCAGCATAGAGATGGGAGGGATCAGAGCAGTCACGTCTGAGGCAGATGCCAGTAGCTACAGTAATTTACTGCAGCTAAATACTACCCCCAGGGCTATCCAATTAGGCCCAATGCCGGCACTTATTGGGGATTTTGTTTTGCCTGCCGCTACATCCATTTTGTTTGCCAATCATGGCTGGTGTAAATACATAAGTCTGTGACACCTTACAGATCCTGAAATAAAATCGAGGCCAAATTTTTTTTTTGCAATTGCGAACTCCCCCCAGTGTTCAGGTCTAATTGGATAGCCCCCGAGAGTCACAGATACAAGCCAGTCTCCAATGAACCCAAGGTGGCAGAGACTGAAATAACCTGGCGTGTGACGGGCCCAGTAAACCGGTATAATAATAATACCAAGCAAACATAAGTGGCTCTGGGGCAGATGTATTAACCTGGAGAAGGCATAAGGAAGTGATAAACCAGTGATATGTGAAAGGTGATAAATGCACCAGCCAATCAGCTCCAATATGTAAATTAACAGTTAGGATCTGATTGGCTGGTGCCTTTTTTCACCTTGCACATATCACTGGTTTATCACTTCCTTATGCCTTCTCCAGGTTAATACATTTGGCCCATTATCGGGTAACTGTACTAAATCGCAGCTTTTCAAGTTACTGCTTCACAGTGTGTTTAGGCACCAAATTTAAAGTGGCAATGATATTAATAGACAAATATTAGCTTGGAAAATCATTGAAGCTTTAAATTTCAGGATTAAACACACAAAGAATAACTTGCTAAAGCTGGCACTTTATAAATGTACCACTAAACTTATTTACAAACTAAAAACATGCTTGGAAATGCAATGCTAGCGTAGACTTTCCTACTTTTATGGGGTGTATTCAATAGCTGTCGGAAGCTGCCGTCTTGTTGGGAAGACGGCAGCTTCCACAGATTTCGGTTGGAAGGGGTTCTGACCTATTCAATATGGGCAGTCTTTTTCCGACAATTCGGGAATTCCTGACTTGCTGGAAAACAAGTGGATCGGCGGGAGCGGTGCGGCGGGCTACGGGATTGGGCCAGGCACCTCTCTCCCTGCAGCGCAGCTCTGGGCGGCTCCAGCAGCTCCCGTGACATGAGTTTTTCACGATTTCTTTCTTTTTTTTAACCTTTTCATACTTAACGATCCTCGTGGACTACAATTGGGAACGGTAACCTGTGCCGAGCGCAGCGGAGCGAGGCACCTTGCCCGAAGCATGGCGAGCCATGCGAGGGGACACGGTGCACTAATTGGGGTTCCTGGTCACTGTACAAAGAAAATGACACAAAAAAATAAAATAAAAACCCCATGTCGACCTTTTGACCTAGACCATGTCAACCTAAAGACCCTGTCGAGTCGATCAATAGTGGTCGACCTAGACACTATCTACCTTATATACCACACCCGTGCTGCAGGGCGGACCTGATACGTCTGTGAATGCCTTCCCTCACAGCCGTATTGGGTACCCACACGTCTATGCCATAGCAATAAACAAGCGAACAAACGCTATATGGAGAAGTGTGTGCACACCCTAGCCTCAGAATGAGATTAAGTCGCTATGGGCAATTTCTCTCTCAAAAGTCTGATACATCTCTGCCACAGAAAAAGGGATTAATGTTCTCAACAACGTTTTCACTCCACTCCCACACTAGTAGGCATACTAATACATACATAATACATACAGTATAAGAGGTTCTATGTGATTCAATTCTAACACTAACCTGGCTTACTCATTAGCTAGAAATGCGTGATAAATAACACTAGTCAGTAAGCAACACTACCATAGAGAGCAGCACAAGGGCCAAGCTGCCATAGTACTACAGTACTTTACGCTGTCCTCTCGCATCTACAGCTGTACTACTGAGTCAGTGTCTACCTCTATCAACTACAGTAGTGGTCCAGAAAAAAAGTAGCATAGAGTATCAGTAAGGTGCGGCTAGAGCGCCCACCCTTACCGGAAGTACTGTCTCACTTGTCTCATGGACTGGATGAAGCCTCTTGTCGTCATCAGGATGCGACGCGGTTTTTGATTCTCGGTAAAAAAAATGTCTCCTCCGTTGTTCAGCCTACCGGAGGCCAGGAGTAAGCTAACGGTGAGCTGTGTGTGTGCCTGGCTCCAGAGCACGCGATTTTCCTGCACTTGTGTTCATATATGTAGTTTTCCTTCCTTCCTAGATGTATGTATGTATGTATGTATGTATGTATGTATGTATGTGCAGCCTGCTCATTGCAGTGGAGCTCCCACTGTCAGTGCTGTGAGCGGTATTACATTCAGTACCGGCTGCATGTGCTTACTCTTATTCTCCTACTCCCCACAGATCGCCACCCGGGAAGCTGTGACTAGCAAGAACATAAAACATGTGTTCAGTGTGTTCAGCCAGGTGCCTGGAAGGTATGCACTCGCACTCCTAGTGCTTGCCCATAGTGTGGCTAGTTCTGAGTTGCACACAGGTCTGTATGTTGTCGCATGTGGGATACTGATGATATCAAAGCAGAATGTTAATTTAACTGTACGCACATCTTCATGCGCACACATCTCACCGCATTTTTCCCAGTGCGAGATCTGCTGTCATCACTATCATCATTAGTACTTGCACCTACCCCATGCTGGATGCAAAGGAACTGTCTGAAGTAATCACCCACTCGACATATGCACGTCTCCGAATAGGATGAAACTGGCTGCATCCTCTTGAGATGGTCCTATGCTATGCGTACGCTCAGTTGACACCCTGAGATGCCCATTTTACGGCTGGAGAGAAATGGTTGGGATGCATCTGGTGAAGAATCCCCCAGAGATGCGCTAAGATGCATATGTTCACTACAGCATATGAGCAGTTAGCTAAAGTTTGCTAGATGCAGCCACATACTGACCTGTGTGTTGCTTAGAACCAGGGCCAGCATCCTGATGCTCTCCCTTCTCACTGTACAATTCATCATTTTGTTTTGCAGTGAAAATGAGAAGAAGCTGACCCTTGACCAAGTCTTTAGAGCTGTTCTAGAGGAGGAAATCGTAAGTTAGCTATTGATTTTATCATAATATTTGTTTATAGAATGTTATTCTATAACAATGTACAATTACATTGATGGCTGGAGTGCGCTATAAAGCTGGGTACACACCTAAAGATTTATGTCAAATATGTTTTGTTGGAACCAAAATCTGCTAATGTATGTGACCAAATGACAATCGGCCATTTGCTCTCTAATACTGGAAAACAGACAATGGTCGTTCAGATAATTTGATTAAATCAGTTTAGTATAACAAATGTATATGAACAATCATTTTTGTCCGTTTTCTAGTGCTTGGGAGTAAATGGTTGATTGGCAATTGCTCATCTAAATTACCTGATTCTGTTCCCACCAGACAGATAAATCTTTAGGTGTGTTCCTAGCTTGCTCCCTCCTCCCCTCCTCCCCTCCCCCCCCCCTCCCCCCCCCCTCCCCTCCCCCTCCCCTCCCCCTCCCCCCCCCCTCCCCCCCCCTCCCCCCCCCCTCCTCCCCCCCCTCCTCCCCCCCCTCCCCTCCCCCCCCTCCCCTCCCCCCCCTCCCCTCCCCCCCTCCTCCCCCCCTCCCCTCCTCCCCCTCCTCCCCCCCCTCCCCCCCTCCTCCCCCCCCTCCCCCCTCCTCCCCCTCCCCCTCCCCTCCTCCCCCCCTCCCCTCCTCCCCCCCTCCCCCCCTCCTCCCCCCCTCCCCTCCTACCCTCCTCCCCTCCCCCCCTCCCCCTCCTCCCCTCCCCTCCTCCCCCAACACTCGGGCTTAATAACACTCTTAGCTATCTAGTATATTGTATTTGAAAATCTATCCATATTATTGGGACACAACATAAGGGTTTGAAAAACAGACATTACAGTAGTTCTGAATATAATGCCATCAGAACCTTATAAGTGGCGCTTTCAATGCTCTCGTAGAACTATTCACAGGTGGGTATTTTCTAATCTTTCTAACGGTTTAAACTAAATTAAAAAAATACTCCATATTGTAATCTAATAATGTAATGTTTTTAGATATAACAGTTAAAGTCATGGGGGTATCAAGCAGTGAAAAGAGTTGAGAAGTTGAGCATAGCTACCAATCCTTTTTATTAAAAAATGACTTGATAGATGCTACCTCAAAGCTGATTGGTAGCTATGGGCATCTCTTTCACTAGCCCACTTCTCCCCTCTGTTCACTGCTTGATTCATCGGCACTTGGTTTGTGGTTAAGATTCGTCCTTAATGCTTCATTTAAAAAACAAAATTTAGTGTCCTCAGAAAAAGTAGGTTTCTTGTGAACATGTCACTTGGAGCTTTTCCCGAGGGACTGTAGTGGATGGGTAGGTCTGGTGGGTAGATTCACTTAAAGATTACAGTACAGATGGGTGGAGCAGCAATCTATAATAAATTCCAGCCCAAAACCTTACTGGCAATAATGATTACACTTGTCAGAAGGCCCATCTGCAACTGTACAACTATTTCCTCCCATTAAAAGAAATGCCAGTGTCTCTAATTAATCTTTCTCTGGAAGTTTGTATATATTTTGTACATTATTTTGTAACTAGTCTTCTCTTGTCTCAATGTAGATAAACAAAGTGTCGTGTGAGAATTGTCTTGCTATTATTTCACTTGCCATCCATGGAGTTACAGAAGGTGGGAATTGTCATTATGCAGTATATTTGAAAACAATAAATCAATTGCAACAAGATCGCATACAATAAGGATACTCCCAGATGGATTGTTAGGCTTCATCAACAGCATTGTATGAAAGACTAAGTGAGTCTGGAGGATGTGGCAGGGCTCACGAGCAGGACCCTTCACCCTCTTGGATCTCACCATGCACTCTCTTTGTTTCCAGTGTGCTCCCACTCAGTCAGTGACTCTGATCCCTCCTGTCCACCTTTCCAATCCGTGGGATCACATAGTTTTACTGTTACTATCTCATTTTGGGGTGGAGACAAAATGTTGCCAGAGTACATTATTTTTAATGGTTTAATTTAAGTAATGGGATCATGTGGCATCCAATATATAAAAGGAGATCCTAAAATTTCTTCAATAATATGTATTGAAAATGTAATTGTTACAGCATGAGGTCTGGAGAAATCCCAGTAGCCTGGTAGCCAGTAAGCATTAACCATTGCTGCTGGCACCTACACTTGGGAATCATTCATCTTCATGCCAATAGACACATATCTTCTCTGGATCCTAAAAGGATCCTACTGGAGCTTCAGTTTCAGTGACTGACATCCCTGTTCATGTTTTTGATGCAGGTCCTTTCTATGAAGACCAAAACAAGTGTTATGAGTGAAACTTAGTATTAAAGCCACATGTTTGTTTCATGCTTAGTATAGGTTGAGTCTCGGATATCTGATTTTTCTGTACTTTGGAATATTTGCATATCCTAATGAGAGATCTTGGGGATGGGACACAAGTCTAAACACAATGCATTTATGTTTTATATACTTCTATACACACAGGTCATTTAATACAATATTTTCTCTAACGTCCTAGTGGATGCTGGGGACTCCGTCAGGACCATGGGGAATAGCGGCTCCGCAGGAGACAGGGCACAAAAGCAAGCTTTTAGGATCACATGGTGTGTACTGGCTCCTCCCCCTATGACCCTCCTCCAAGCCTCAGTTAGGTTTTTGTGCCCGTCCGAGCAGGGTGCAATCTAGGTGGCTCTCCTAAAGAGCTGCTTAGAAAAAGTTTTTAGGTTTATTATTTTCAGTGAGTCCTGCTGGCAACAGGCTCACTGCATCGAGGGACTTAGGGGAGAGATTTTCAACTCGCCTGCGTGCAGGATGGATTGGAGTCTTAGGCTACTGGACATAGCTTCAGAGGGAGTCGGAACACAGGTCACCCTGGGGTTCGTCCCGGAGCCGCGCCGCCGATCCCCCTTACAGATGCTGAAGATCGAGGGTCCGGAAACAGGCGGCAGAAGGCTCTTCAGCCTTCATGAAGGTAGCGCACAGCACTGCAGCTGTGCGCCATTGTTGCTACACACTTCACACTGAACGGTCACGGAGGGTGCAGGGCGCTGCTGGGGGCGCCCTGGGCAGCAATATTTAATACCTTTGATGGCAAAGAATACATCGCATATAGCCATTGAGGCTATATGTATGTATTTAACCCAGGCCAGATATCTCAAAACCCGGGAGAAAAGCCCGCCGAAAAGGGGGCGGGGCTTATTCTCCTCAGCACACAGCGCCATTTTCCTGCTCAGCTCCGCTGTGAGGAAGGCTCCCAGGACTGCACTACAGAAACAGGGTAACAAAGAGAAGGGGGGCATATTTTGTCGATATTTATATATTTAAAGCGCATATAACAAAAACAACACCTTTTAGGGTTGTTTATATACATTTTATAGCGCTTTTGGTGTGTGCTGGCAAACTCTCCCTCTGTCTCCCCAAAGGGCTAGTGGGGTCCTGTCTTCGATAAGAGCATTCCCTGTGTGTCTGCTGTGTGTCGGTACGTGTGTGTCGACATGTATGAGGACGATGTTGGTGTGGAGGCGGAGCAATTGCCGGTAATGGTGATGTCACCCCCTAGGGAGTCGACACCGGAATGGATGGCTTTAATTATGGAATTACGTGATAATGTTAGTACATTACAAAAGTCAGTTGACGAAATGAGACGGCCGGAAAACCAGTTAGTACCTGCTCAGGCGTCTCAGACACCGTCAGGGGCTGTAAAACGTCCCTTACCTCAGTCAGTCGACACAGGTACCGACACAGATGAATCTAGTGTCGACGGTGAAGAAACAAACGTATTTTCCAATAGGGCCACACGTTATATGATCACGGCAATGAAGGAGGCTTTGCAGATCTCTGATACTGCAGGTACCTCAAAAAGGGGTATTATGTGGGGGGTGAAAAAACTACCTGTAGCTTTTCCAGAATCAGAGGAATTGAATGACGTGTGTGATGAAGCGTGGGTTAACCCAGATAGAAAACTGCTAATTTCTAAGAAGTTATTGGCATTATACCCTTTCCCACCAGAGGTTAGGGCGCGCTGGGAAACACCCCCTAGGGTGGATAAAGCGCTCACACGTTTATCAAAACAAGTGGCGTTGCCGTCTCCAGATACGGCCGCCCTCAAGGATCCAGCAGATAGGAGGCTGAAAACTACCCTGAAGAGTATATACACGCATACTGGTGTTATACTCCGACCAGCAATAGCCTCAGCCTGGATGTGCAGTGCTGGGGTAGTGTGGTTGGATTCCCTGACTGAAAATATTGATACCCTGGATAGGGACAGTATTTTATTGACTCTAGAGCAATTAAAGGATGCGTTTCTTTATATGCGAGATGCTCAGAGGGATGTTTGCACTCTGGCATCGAGAGTAAGTGCGATGTCCATATCTGCCAGAAGAAGTTTATGGACGCGACAGTGGTCAGGTGATGCGGATTCCAAAAGGCATATGGAAGTATTGCCATATAAAGGAGAGGAATTATTTGGGGTTGGTCTATCGGATCTGGTGGCCACGGCAACTGCCGGCAAATCCACTTTTTTACCTCAGACCCCCTCCCAACAGAAAAAGACACCGTCTTTTCAGCCGCAGTCCTTTCGCTCCTATAAAAACAAGCGGGCAAAAGGACAGTCTTATCTGCCACGAGGCAGAGGAAAGGGTAAGAGAGGGCAGCAAGCAGCCCCTGCCCAGGACCAGAAGCCCGCCCCGGGTTCTACAAAGCCATCAGCATGACGCTGGGGCTTTACAAGCGGACTCAGGAGCGGTGGGGGGTCGACTAAAGATTTTCAGCAATCAGTGGGCTCGCTCACAGGTGGACCCGTGGATCCTGCAGATAGTATCTCAGGGTTACATGTTGGAATTCGAAAGATCTCCCCCTCGCCGTTTCCTAAAGTCTGCTTTACCAACGTCTCCCTCAGAAAGGGCGACGGTATTGGAAGCCATTCACAAGCTGTATTCTCAGCAGGTGATAGTCAAGGTACCCCTCCTACAACAGGGAAAGGGGTATTATTCCACACTATTTGTGGTACCGAAGCCGGACGGTTCGGTAAGACCTATTCTAAATCTGAAATCCTTGAACCTGTACATACAGAAATTCAAGTTCAAGATGGAGTCACTGAGAGCAGTGATAGCGAATCTGGAAGAAGGGGACTTCATGGTGTCCCTGGACATAAAAGATGCTTATCTGCATGTCCCAATTTACCCCTCACACCAAGGGTATCTCAGGTTCGTGATACAAGACTGTCATTATCAGTTTCAAACGCTGCCGTTTGGGTTGTCCACGGCACCTCGGGTCTTTACCAAGGTAATGACCGAAATGATGGTTCTTCTACGAAGAAAAGGCGTATTAATTATCCCTTACTTGGACGATCTCCTGATAAGGGCAAAGTCCAGAGAACAGCTGGAAGTCGGTGTAGCACTAACCCAAGTAGTGCTTCAACAACACGGGTGGATTCTGAATCTTCCAAAATCTCAATTGTCCCCGACAACACGTCTGCTGTTCCTGGGAATGATTCTGGACACGGTTCAGAAAAAGGTGTTTCTCCCGGAGGAGAAAGCAAGGGAGTTATCCGAACTTGTCAGGAACCTCCTAAAACCAGGAAATGTGTCAGTACATCAATGCACAAGAGTCCTGGGAAAGATGGTGGCTTCTTACGAAGCAATTCCATTCGGCAGATTCCATGCACGAATATTTCAGTGGGATCTGTTGGACAAATGGTCCGGATCGCATCTGCACATGCATCAGCGGATAACACTGTCACCAAGGACAAGGTTGTCTCTCCTGTGGTGGTTGCAGAGTGCCCATCTGTTAGAGGGCCGCAGGTTCGGCATACAGGACTGGGTCCTGGTGACTACGGATGCCAGCCTACGGGGCTGGGGAGCAGTCACACAGGGAAGAAACTTCCAGGGTGTATGGTCAAACCTGGAGACGTCTCTTCACATAAATATACTAGAGCTAAGAGCAATCTACAATGCTCTAAGCTTGGCGAAACCGCTGCTTCAGGGTCAGCCGGTGTTGATCCAGTCGGACAACATCACGGCAGTCGCCCACGTAAACAGACAAGGCGGCACGAGAAGCAGAAGAGCAATGACAGAAGCTGCAAGGATTCTTCGCTGGGCGGAAAATCATGTCATAGCACTGTCAGCAGTGTTCATCCCGGGAGTGGACAACTGGGAAGCAGACTTCCTCAGCAGACACGACCTTCACCCGGGAGAGTGGGGACTTCATCCGGAAGTTTTCCACATGATTGTGAACCATTGGGAAAAACCAAAGGTGGACATGATGGCGTCTCGCCTCAACAAAAAACTGGACAGATATTGCGCCAGGTCAAGAGACCCTCAGGCAATAGCTGTGGACGCTCTGGTAACACCGTGGGTGTAACAGTCAGTGTATGTGTTTCCTCCTCTGCCTCTCATACCAAAGGTACTGAGAATTATACGGAAAAGGGGAGTAAGAACAATACTAGTGGCTCCGGATTGGCCAAGAAGAACTTGGTATCCAGAACTTCAAGAGATGCTCACGGAAGATCCGTGGCCTCTACCTCTAAGAAGGGATCTGCTTCAGCAGGGACCTTGTATGTTCCAAGACTTACCGCGACTGCGTTTGACGGCATGGCGGTTGAACGCCGGATTCTAAAAGAAAAGGGCATTCCAGAGGAAGTTATTCCTACCTTGATTAAAGCTAGGAAGGAAGTGACCGCACAACATTATCACCGCATTTGGAGAAAATATGTTGCGTGGTGTGAGGCCAAGAAGGCCCCAACGGAAGAATTTCAATTGGGTCGATTCCTACATTTCCTGCAGGCAGGATTGTCTATGGGCCTCAAATTGGGGTCTATTAAAGTTCAAATTTCGGCCTTATCAATCTTCTTCCAGAAAGAATTGGCTTCAGTGCCTGAAGTACAAACTTTTGTCAAGGGTGTACTACATATACAACCCCCAATTGTGCCTCCAGTGGCACCGTGGGATCTAAACGTAGTTTTGGAATTTCTCAAATCTCATTGGTTTGAGCCTCTCAAATCGGTAGATTTGAAGTATCTTACATGGAAAGTAACCATGCTATTGGCCCTGGCTTCAGCCAGGAGAGTTTCAGAGTTGGCGGCTTTATCGTACAAAAGCCCATATCTGATTTTCCATTCGGACAGGGCAGAACTGCGGACACGTCCTCATTTTCTCCCTAAGGTGGTTTCGGCTTTTCACTTGAACCAGCCTATTGTGGTGCCTGCGGCTACTAGCGACTTGGAGGACTCCAAGTTACTGGACGTTGTCAGAGCATTGAAAATATATATTTTAAGGACAGCTGGAGTCAGAAAATCTGACTCGTTGTTTATCTTGTATGCACCCAACAAGATGGGTGCTCCTGCGTCTAAGCAGACGATTGCTCGTTGGATCTGTAGCACAATTCAACTTGCACATTCTGTGGCAGGCCTGCCACAGCCTAAAACTGTAAAAGCCCACTCCACAAGGAAGGTGGGCTCATCTTGGGCGGCTGCCCGAGGGGTCTCGGCATTACAACTTTGCCGAGCAGCTACGTGGTCAGGGGAGAACACGTTTGTAAAATTTTACAAATTTGATACTCTGGCTAAAGAGGACTTGGAGTTCTCTCATTCGGTGCTGCAGAGTCATCCGCACTCTCCCGCCCGTTTGGGAGCTTTGGTATAATCCCCATGGTCCTGACGGAGTCCCCAGCATCCACTAGGACGTTAGAGAAAATAAGAATTTACTTACCGATAATTCTATTTCTCGTAGTCCGTAGTGGATGCTGGGCGCCCATCCCAAGTGCGGATTGTCTGCATTACTTGTACATAGTTATTGTTACAAAAATCGGGTTATTATTGTTGTGAGCCATCTTTTTTAAGAGGCTACTTCTTTGTTATCATACTGTTAACTGGGTTCAGATCACAAGTTGTACGGTGTGATTGGTGTGGCTGGTATGAGTCTTACCCGGGATTCAAGATCCTTCCTTATTGTGTACGCTCGTCCGGGCACAGTACCTAACTGAGGCTTGGAGGAGGGTCATAGGGGGAGGAGCCAGTACACACCATGTGATCCTAAAAGCTTGCTTTTGTGCCCTGTCTCCTGCGGAGCCGCTATTCCCCATGGTCCTGACGGAGTCCCCAGCATCCACTACGGACTACGAGAAATAGAATTATCGGTAAGTAAATTCTTATTTTAATAGTCTTTTGCTTTAAACAATGTTTCTATACACTGAACCAGTAGAAAGCAAAGGTGTCTCTATCTCTGTCACACTCCAAAAATTCCGTATTTCGGAATTTTGGACACGGAAGACTCCATGAAATGTTATTGTAACAATTGAATACTCCCTGCCGAGAGAAGCATCGATACAGTATGTGATGCATAATAGCAATTCTGGCTGTTGAATGTGACTCTTAGATGTCTTCCATTGTAACACATTTTCATACTTCTTTTCCATAAGGTCTTTGCACAGCTACCACACCCTTTGTGCTCCTGGGAGATGTCCTCGATTGTCTTCCTTTGGACCACTGCGATAGAATATTCACCTTTGTTGAAAAGAATGTTGGAACATGGAAATCTGTAAGTCAGTGTTTTCTATGCTGTGTAGTAGTGTACCATACTAGCAGCTACATGTATACTTTGTATATAATCTTGTTGCTGCTGAATTTTATAATGTACATTATAGGATTGGTCTGATCTATCCCTTCTTTTTCCAGAATACATTCTATTCAGCTGGAAAGAACTACTTGTTAAGGATGTGTAATGGTAAGATTTCCAGTTGTAAGATTAAGTGGCGTTAAAAGGTAACTGTTAGGATTTCCATGTACATTGTGCAAAATGAAACATAATTGAAGTTAAAAAATGTAAAATATTGCTCATGAAAATTTCTGAATAAGGCAAATGGCAGTAACACAATTTGTGTATATAGGGGATTTACTGCTTCCCACAAATATTGTTACACACCCCTCGTCTTCCCAAGAGACAAAGCTACTGTGTAGCTGGGGGTTTGGGGAGGGGTATTTTACCCTACTTTAGTGGTGTTTTTAAAGTTTCTACATTTGCTGTTATATATATGAAGGCATCAATATAAAATATAAGTACCTTGATTTAAATGATAGCTATTTATTTTTCAGACCTTTTGAGAAGACTCTCTAAATCGCAAAATACTGTGTTCTGTGGAAGAATTCAGCTGTTCCTTGCCCGTTTGTTTCCGCTGTCTGAGAAGTCTGGTGAGAGTCAAAGCTAAACTTGTTAAAGGAGATGCAGAATGGAAGTCTTACATTAGCTTGTTTTAATATGAAAGGGAGAGTAAAAGGTTTGTGTGTATAAGTGTGTATGCCAGTGTCCTTGAAAATGTTGAAGAAGTGAACTAAAAACTAGGTAGTCATTTTCCATATGGAGAGCCTTTCCTGTGTTTATAGAGGTTACTCTTCCTTTATACACTTTAAGTGGACTTGCTCCACCACTCCTAGGGTATAGGATTTTCCTTCAACCACCTCCACTGCATTGTGGGCATTACAACTACCAGGCTCCTACACAGCCACCTGAAACTGCTCCTCCCATGTTTCTACCGCCAGTACATGGAACTTCTTACTTCTGGGTTGTTGTTGTCATGCTACTACAACACCACCTTATTGGTGTCGGCTAAAGCCCAACTGGTCACTAACTATGGACTTAGTAGGAGGCAGAGGGCTTGAGGTTGTAGACCCTGGACTCAAATTCAGGATAGCCAGAAACAGTTAAACAATTGGCACTTAACAGGTGGTCACAGGATGCAAGCACTTGGCTAGCAGGGTTTACCATTGTCTCTAACAGGCAAAGGGGAGTGTTTTTTTTTCTGTGCGTAAGAACCACCTGGGAAGATGACCCTGCTCATGGCCAATTCCCTGGTGGCTGGAATCTGGAGGAAGGAGGATTATCTTTTCATATACCTCAAAAACTGACTTTCAAGGACTATGATCTAGTAGCAGGCTTCCCCCTCTGTCTGAAAATGATCTACAGAGGCAGGCATTCATACCCTGGGAAAACAGCCTTCTTTACTACCGAGCTGGAGCTCCAGATCCGCTCTATGGGGGTCATTCTGAGTTGATTGCTAGCTGCTTTCGTTCGCTGCACAGCGATCAGGCAAAAAATAGGCACTTCTGCGTATGCGGCACAATGCGCACGCGCGTCGTACTATTACAACAAACGATGTAGTTTCACACAAGGTCTAGCGAAGCTTTTCAGTCGCACTGCTGGCCGCAGAGTGATTGACAGGAAGAGGGCATTTCTGGGTGTCAACTGACCGTTTTCAGCGAGTGTTCGGAAAAACGCAGGCGTGCCAGGAAAAACGCAGGTGTGGCTGGGCGAACGCAGGGCATGTTCGAGACGTCAAAACAGGAACTGAATAGTCTGAAGTGATCGCAAGCGCTGAGTAGGTCTGAAGCTACTCTGAAACTGCACAAAATAATTTTGTAGCCACTCTGCGATCCTTTCGTTCGCACTTCTGCTAAGCTAAAATACACTCCCAGTGGGTCAGCATAGCGTTTGCGCGGCTGCTATAAACTGCAAGCGAGCGATCAACTCGGAATGACCCCCTATATCTCCAGGGTAAGTACGGTACAACATGTTTTTAATGAATTACATTAAATAGGTTACATTTAGAACATTATATATAAGTATATTTGTTAAAATTCTGTGCTGGGACTTTAACCATTGCAGTGCTGGGGGTATCAGAAGCTACTCTTCTGGTCCCGTCATACTTTAGTGTACACAATAGCAGCAAGTCCGCTTTGGGCTCACCATTCTGTGGCCCGTAACTTGGATCTTGCTTACTGATGCTGCAGGAGTAACCCTGACATTCTTGCTGTGCTGCCGGGCTTAAAATAAAAAATAAATTTTAATGTTTAACATATACACACAGCACACCCGACGTTAATCCTTTCTGTGTCTTTTCCCGAACCTTTTCCCAAATCGTGTGCCACATTGGAAATGTTGCTACACATGTGGGAGCCGGCTTTGGGATGGGGATCCGGCCACATGTTCTGTATGTTATATTATTGTTTATAAATACTTTTTTTTAGATATTGTTTTGCACCTTAGTTACAGAGAGGAAAAAGAAAAAAAAATGTTTTATTTAATTGTTTATATTAATAGTCTGATTCCTGAAACCGGCTCATGGACCACCCTTACTGGGGACAGAGCAGTTTATTCAGGCTTTGTTTAAAAATTATAGCAGTGATGTTAGTTGCAACTTTTTAACTAACAATGTTGCAACATTGACTTATAAGAAACATTATTGAACCTATTGTTGCAATTCATTATGCGGCCACTACCTTATTCTAGTACTAAAATCAGAGAATAACTCTGAAATGAAATGATTCTTGGAACCATAAGATTTCTTCTGCTTATTCCCCTTATTAATATACGTGTGATATTTATAAAATAATGATGGAAGGACATTGGACTATTTCCTGTCTATCTTTCATTCACTTTGCTCTATTTTAGACAGCTGATAGGACATAAAGTTCCTTTCTTCCTTTTGAAGCATGATTACTTCTCCTTTATTCACTTCTATACTTGTACTTTAATTTTCGCTGAATAAATATTTTCATGTATTTTATAAAATGATGTGTTGGCTGTAAGAGACAGTGTGCACCCACAAGACCCACATTTATGTCTCTTCATTGGAAACACTTGTTTTGCACCTTCTAAGCACTTACTTGATATTTCTTTATCTTGAATTATCAGATCTGTGGGAGGTACACAGCTAGTTTTGATCTCACTGTAAGCATGTACGAAACTACAGTACCAGTCAAAAGTTTAGACACCCCTTCTCATTCAATGGTTTTTATTTATTTTAATTATTTTCTACATTGTAGATTAATACTGAAGACATCAAAACTATGAAAAAACACACGTGGAATTATGTTGTAAACAAAAAAGTGTTAAACAAATCAAAATATGTTTAATATTTTAGATTCCTCAAAGTAGCTCCCTTTTTGCTTTGATGACAGCTTTGCACACTCTTGGCATTCTCTCGGTCAGCTTCATGAGGTAGACTCCTGGAATGGTTTTCCAACAGTCTGGAAGGAGTTCCCAGAGGTGCTGAGCACTTGGTGGCCGCTTGTCCTTCACTCTACAGTCCAACTCATCCCAAACCATCTCAGTTGAGTTTAGGCCGGGTGATTGGGGAGGCCAGGTCATCTGACGCAGCGCTCCATCACTTTCCTTTTTGGTCAAGTAGCCCTTACATAGCCTGGAGGTGTGTTTGGGGTCATTGTCTTGTTGAAAAACAAATGATGGTCCCAGTAAGCGCAAACCAGATGGGATGGCAATACCATCACACCTCCTCCATGCTTCATAGTGGGAACCACACATGCAGAAACTATCCGCTCATCTTCTCTGCGTCTCACAAAGACACGGCGGTTGGAACCAAAAATCTCAATTTCCACTGGTCTAATGTTCATTCCTTGTGTTTCTTGGCCCAAACAATTCTCTTCTTGTTGTTCATCCTCAGTAGTGGCTTCTTCGCAGCAATTCGACCATGAAGGCCTGATTCACGCAGTCTCCTCTGAACAGTTGATGTTGAGATTTGTCTGCTACTTGAATTCTGTGAAGAGTTTATGTGGGCTCTAATCTGAGGTCCTGTTAAGTAGCGGTTTCTGAGGCTGGTAACTCTAATGAACTTATCCAGGGCAGCTGAGGTTACTCTTGGTCTTCCTTTCCTGGGGCGGTCCTCATGAGAGCCAGTTTCATCATATCGGTTGATGGTGTTTGCAACTGCACTTGAGGATACATTCAAAGTTCTTGAAATTTTCTGTATCGACTGACCTGCATGTCTGTAGACATGTCCAAACTGCGGCCCTCCAGCTTTTGTGAAACTACAGAATAGTGTAACCTGGGCGATACTTTCAGCGGCTATCATATATATATATATATATATACCAAAGCAATGGTAAGCATAAACACAGGTATTTTAACTAGGTGGATAGTATATTCAACCTTCTAATAATGCTGTCATCATGGCAAATGTTTAAAATCAAATAAAAGATTTAATATAATAACAAATGCAAAAGACACTTAAAAAATGTAACAAAACAAATTTAAGACAAAAGCGTACCAAAATGGTAGCAAAGGAGCCGCAGGTGGTATAATGTGGCAGGTTTAGGTTAAGAACATTTATATAAAGTATATCCAATATAATTCTATTTTTTTTTTTTTTTTAAGTTCTTTTTTTTTATTTTTTATAAATAAGCATCATTAGAAACATTGATGGTCAGAACATCATTGCTAATATCTGCATCCACTAGGTAGGGGGTGCTGCTGGGCTGACCAATCAGCAGTGATTGGCAGCATGGTAGGCAATAGTGCAGGAGGAGAACCAGGAAGCAGAGGGACCGGAGAGCCGCACAGGGCAGAGCTGGATTAAGGCCTCGGGGGGGCCCGGGGTACTTAAGACAGAGGGGCCCTAAGATCTAATATATCATATCAACTTCTGTCGCTGGTGCCATCACTGTGTAAAATCAATAATGTCCCATAGGTAGGACATTAGGCCTAGATGTCAACCATGGCACTCCAAATTAACAAGACAACTACAAAAACTCACACGAAAACTTGAACACAGTGGCGTAAATCTCGTATTTCAAGTGACTTCCTCACATATAAGACTGTCTACCATTCTTATAAAAATGCCCTGGACACTGCCAAACAAACATATTTCCAAACTCTTATCTCTGCTCAAGCCTCTAACCCCAAACGACACTCTAATACATTTAAATCACTTATGAATCCTCCTGCACCTACCCCACCCGCCACTATCAAGGCACAAAAAACTCGACTATACCCTACCCCACAAGCTCGCTGCCTAGGTGTCATCCTTGACTCTGATCTGTCCTTTGTTCCCCACATTCAATCTGTCTCAAGATCATGTTACATGCATCTAAAAAACATATCCAAAATACGACCATACCTTACACAAGACACTGCTAAAACTCTAATCCACGCTCTCATTATCTCCCGCATTGATTATTGCAATAGTCTCCTAACTGGTCTTCCCAAAACGAGACTCTCACCACTACAATCCATTCTGAATGCAGCGGCGAGGCTTATCTTCCTCGCTAGACGTTCATCGTCTGCAGATCCACTCTGTCAGTCCCTCCATTGGTTACCTGTACTCTACCGCATTCAATATAAAATACTTTTACTCACACACAAGGTCATTAACCAAACTACACCAACGTACATCACTTCGCTTATCACAAAGTATCTCCCAACCCGACCTCTTCGCTCTTCACAAGACCTGCGTCTCTCATCCACACTCATTACTCGCTCCCACTCACGACTGCAGGGCTTTCATCGGGCTGCACCCACTCTGTGGAATGCCCTACCATGCACAATAAGACTCTCCTCTAGTCTCCAAACCTTCAAGCGTTCCCTGAAAACTCACCTCTTTAGGCAAGCGTATCAAATTCCAGAACCGCCCACATCATTTTCATAAACCTTCCTATCAAATTGCATCTACTCTGTACAGTCCACACATATCCTCACATGTCTTCTCATTCTATGCAATAGATAGGCATATCTACAAGGAAAGGTGCTATTTCCCTATAGATTGTAAGCTTGCGAGCAGGGCCTTCCTACCTCTGACTGTTATCACCCAGTTTGTTATTGTTATTTCAAATTGTAAAGCGCAACGGAATTTGCTGCGCTATATAAGAAACTGTTAATATATAAATAAATAGGTGTGGCACTCATGCAAAAAAAGGACAGCCGTCTTGTATGCTTCTTCAACGTTTCAATTTATTATTCAAATTGTCGTCAGGAAAAAAATATATATATTTTTTCTCTGACGTCCTAGTGGATGCTGGGAACTCCGTAAGGACCATGGGGAATAGCGGCTCCGCAGGAGACTGGGCACAAAAGTAAAAGCTTTATGACTAGCTGGTGTGCACTGGCTCCTCCCCCTATGACCCTCCTCCAAGCCTCAGTTAGATTTTTGTGCCCGGCCGAGAAGGGTGCATGCTAGGTAGCTCTCCTGAGCTGCTTAGGCTAAAAGTTTAAATAGGTTTTTTATTTTCAGTGAGACCTGCTGGCAACAGGCTCACTGCATCGTGGGACTAAGGGGAGAAGAAGCGAACTCACCTGCATGCAGAGTGGATTGGCTTCTTGGCTACTGGACATTAGCTCCAGAGGGACGATCACAGGCTCAGCTTGGATGGGTCCCGGAGCCGCGCCGCCGGCCCCCTTACAGAGCCAGAAGAGCGAAGAGGTCCGGAAAAATCGGCGGCAGAAGACGTTCCTGTCTTCAATAAGGTAGCGCACAGCACTGCAGCTGTGCGCCATTGCTCTCAGCACACTTCACACTCCGGTCACTGAGGGTGCAGGGCGCTGGGGGGGAGCGCCCTGAGACGCAATAAAACACGTTTTAAACCTTATATGGCTAAAGAAATGCATCACATATAGCTCCTGGGCTATATGGATGCATTTAACCCCTGCCAGTTTTCCTAAAAAAAGCGGGAGGAAAGGCCGCCGAAAAGGGGGCGGAGCCTATCTCCTCAGCACACAAGCGCCATTTTCCCTCACAGCTCCGCTGGAAGGACGGCTCCCTGACTCTCCCCTGCAGTCCTGCTACAGAATCAGGGTAAAACAAGAGAGGGGGGGCACTAATTGGCAGATAATACAAATACAGCAGCTATAGAAGGGAGAAACACTTATATAAGGTTATCCCTGTATATATATATATATATATATATATATATATATAGCGCTCTGGTGTGTGCTGGCAAACTCTCCCTCTGTCTCCCCAAAGGGCTCGTGGGGTCCTGTCCTCTATCAGAGCATTCCCTGTGTGTGTGCTGTGTGTCGGTACGATTGTGTCGACATGTATGAGGAGGAAAATGATGTGGAGGCGGAGCAATTGCCTGTAATAGTGATGTCACCCCCTAGGGAGTCGACACCTGACTGGATGGTCGTATGGAAGGAATTACGTGACAGTGTCAGCACTTTGCAAAAAACTGTTGACGACATGAGACAGCCGGCAAATCAGTTAGTGCCTGTCCAGGCGTCTCAAACACCGTCAGGGGCTCTAAAGCGCCCGTTACCTCAGATGGTCGACACAGACCCAGACACGGATACTGACTCCAGCGTCGACGGTGACGAGACAAACGTAATGTCCAGTAGAGCCACACGTTACATGATCACGGCAATGAAGGAGGCTTTGAACATTTCTGATACTACAAGTACCACAAAAAGGGGTATTATGTGGGGTGTGAAAAAACTACCCATAGTTTTTCCTGAATCAGATGAATTAAATGAGGTGTGTGACAAAGCGTGGGTTTCCCCCGATAAAAAACTGCTGATTTCTAATAAATTATTGGCATTATACCCTTTCCCGCCAGAGGTTAGGGCGCGTTGGGAAACACCCCCTAGGGTAGATAAGGCGCTCACACGCTTATCAAAACAAGTGGCGTTGCCGTCTCCTGATACGGCCGCCCTCAAGGAACCAGCTGATAGAAAGCTGGAAAATATCCTAAAGGGTATATACACACATACTGGTGTTATACTACGACCAGCAATCGCCTCAGCCTGGATGTGCAGCGCTGGAGTGGCTTGGTCGGATTCCCTGACTGAAAATATTGATACCCTGGATAGGGACAGTATATTATTGACTATAGAGCATTTAAAGGATGCATTACTATATATGCGAGATGCACAGAGGGATATTTGCACCCTGGCATCAAGAGTAAGTGCGCTGTCCATTTCTGCCAGAAGAAGTTTATGGACACGACAGTGGTCAGGTGATGCGGATTCCAAACGGCATATGGAAGTTTTGCCGTATAAAGGGGAGGAGTTATTTGGGGTCGGTCTATCGGACCTGGTGGCCACGGTGACGGCTGGGAAATCCACCTTTTTACCCCAGGTCACCTCTCAGCAGAAAAAGACACCGTCTTTTCAAACTCAGTCCTTTCGTCCCCATAAGGGCAAGCGGGCAAAAGGCCACTCATTTCTGCCCCGGGGCAGAGGAAGGGGAAAAAGACTGCAGCAGGCAGCCTCTTCCCAGGATCAGAAGCCCTCCCCCGCTTCTGCCAAGTCTTCAGCATGACGCTGGGGCTTTACAAGCGGACTCAGGCACGGTGGGGGCCCGTCTCAAAAATTTCAACGCGCAGTGGGCTCATTCGCAAGTGGACCCCTGGATCCTGCAGGTAGTATCACAGGGGTACAAATTGGAATTCGAGACGTCTCCCCCTCGCCGGTTCCTGAAGTCTGCTCTACCAACGTCTCCCTCCGACAGGGAGGCAGTATTGGAAGCTATTCACAAGCTGTATTCCCAGCAGGTGATAATCAAGGTACCCCTCCTACAACAGGGAAAGGGGTATTACTCCACGCTGTTTGTGGTACCGAAGCCGGACGGCTCGGTGAGACCGATTTTAAATCTGAAATCATTGAACACTTACATAAAAAGGTTCAAATTCAAGATGGAGTCACTCAGAGCAGTGATAGCGAACCTGGAAGAAGGGGACTATATGGTGTCTCTGGACATCAAAGATGCTTATCTCCATGTCCCAATCTACCCTTCTCACCAAGGGTACCTCAGTTTTGTGGTACAAAACTGTCATCAGTTTCAGACGCTGCCGTTTGGATTGTCCACGGCACCACGGGTCTTTACCAAGGTAATGGCCGAAATGATGATTCTTCTTCGAAGAAAATGCGTCTTAATTATCCCTTACTTGGACGATCTCCTGATAAGGGCAAGGTCCAGGGAACAGTTAGAGGTCGGAGTAGCACTATCTCAGGTAGTGCTACGTCAGCACGGGTGGATTCTAAATATTCCAAAATCGCAGCTGATTTCAACAACACGTCTACTGTTCCTAGGGATGATTCTGGACACAGTCCAGAAAAAGGTGTTTCTCCCGGAGGAGAAGGCCAGGGAGTTGTCCTGGTTTCAGGAGGTTCCTGACTAGCTCGGATAAGTTTCAGTGCATCAATGCACAAGGGTCCTGGGAAAGATGGTGGCTTCTTACGAAGCGATTCCATTCGGAAGATTCCATGCAAGAACTTTTCAGTGGGATCTGCTGGACAAATGGTCCGGATCGCATCTTCAGATGCATCAGCGGATAACCCTATCTCCAAGGACAAGGGTGTCTCTCCTGTGGTGGTTGCAGAGTGCTCATCTTCTAGAGGGCCGCAGATTCGGCATTCAGGACTGGATTCTGGTGACCACGGATGCCAGCCTGAGAGGCTGGGGAGCAGTCACACAGGGAAGAAATTTCCAGGGCTTGTGGTCAAGCATGGAAACGTCTCTTCACATAAATATCCTGGAATTAAGGGCAATTTACAATGCCCTAAGTCAAGCAAGGCCTCTGCTTCAGGGTCAGTCGGTATTGATCCAATCGGACAACATCACGGCAGTCGCCCACGTAAACAGACAGGGCGGCACAAGAAGCAGGAGGGCAATGGCAGAAGCTGCAAGAATTCTTCGCTGGGCGGAAAATTATGTGACAGCACTGTCAGCGGTGTTCATTCCGGGAGTGGACAACTGGGAAGCAGACTTCCTCAGCAGACACGACCTCCACCCGGGGGAGTGGGGACTTCACCCAGAAGTCTTCCACGTGATTGTAAACCGTTGGGAAAAACCAAAGGTGGACATGATGGCGTCTCGTCTCAACAAGAAACTAGACAGATATTGTGCCAGGTCAAGGGACCCTCAGGCGATAGCGGTGGACGCTCTGGTAACACCGTGGGTGTACCAGTCAGTGTCTGTGTTCCCTCCTCTGCCTCTCATACCCAAAGTATTGAGAATCATAAGAAGGAGAGGAGTAAGAACTATACTCGTGGCTCCGGATTGGCCAAGGAGGACTTGGTACCCGGAACTTCAAGAGATGCTCACGGAGGACCCGTGGCCTCTACCTCTAAGAAAGGACCTGCTCCAGCAGGGACCTTGTCTGTTCCAAGACTTACCGCGGCTGCGTTTGACGGCATGGAGGTTGAACGCCGGATCCTGAAGGAAAAAGGCATTCCAGATGAAGTCATCCCTACCCTGATCAAGGCCAGGAAGGATGTAACCGCGAAACATTATCACCGCATTTGGCGAAAATATGTTGCGTGGTGTGAGGCCAAGAAGGCCCCTACAGAGGAATTTCAACTGGGTCGTTTCCTGCATTTCCTGCAAACAGGACTATCTATGGGCCTAAAATTAGGGTCCGTTAAGGTTCAAATTTCGGCCCTGTCAATATTCTTCCAAAAAGAACTGGCTTCAGTGCCTGAAGTTCAGACGTTTGTCAAAGGGGTACTGCATATACAGCCTCCTTTTGTGCCTCCAGTGGCACCTTGGGATCTCAATGTAGTGTTGAGTCTCCTAAAGTCACATTGGTTTGAACCACTCACCACTGTGGAATTAAAATATCTCACATGGAAAGTGGTCATGCTGTTAGCCCTGGCTTCAGCCAGGCGTGTCTCAGAATTGGCGGCTTTATCATATAAAAGCCCTTACCTAATTTTTCATTAAGACAGGGCAGAACTGAGGACTCGCCCTCAATTTCTCCCTAAGGTGGTTTCAGCGTTTCACATGAACCAACCTATTGTGGTGCCTGCGGCTACTAGGGACTTGGAGGACTCCAAGTTGCTGGACGTAGTCAGGGTCCTGAAAATATATGTTTCCAGGACGGCTGGAGTCAGAAAATCTGACTCGCTGTTTATCCTGTATGCACCCAACAAGCTGGGTGCTCCTGCTTCTAAGCAGACGATTGCTCGTTGGATTTGTAGTACAATTCAGCTTGCACATTCTGTGGCAGGCCTGCCACAGCCAAAATCTGTAAAAGCCCATTCCACAAGGAAGGTGGGCTCATCTTGGGCGGCTGCCCGAGGGGTCTCGGCTTTACAACTTTGCCGAGCAGCTACTTGGTCAGAGGCAAACACGTTTGCTAAATTTTACAAATTCGATACCCTGGCTGAGGAGGACCTGGAGTTCTCTCATTCGGTGCTGCAGAGTCATCCGCACTCTCCCGCCCGTTTGGGAGCTTTGGTATAATCCCCATGGTCCTTACGGAGTTCCCAGCATCCACTAGGACGTCAGAGAAAATAAGAATTTACTTACCGATAATTCTATTTCTCATAGTCCGTAGTGGATGCTGGGCGCCCATCCCAAGTGCGGATTGTCTGCAATACTTGTATATAGTTATTGTTACAAAAATCGGGTTGTTTATTGTTGTGAGCCATCTTTTCAGAGGCTCCTACGTTTATCATACTGTTAACTGGGTTCAGATCACAAGTTGTACGGTGTGATTGGTGTGGCTGGTATGAGTCTTACCCGGGATTCAAGATCCTTCCTTATTATGTACGCTCGTCCGGGCACAGTATCCTAACTGAGGCTTGGAGGAGGGTCATAGGGGGAGGAGCCAGTGCACACCAGCTAGTCATAAAGCTTTTACTTTTGTGCCCAGTCTCCTGCGGAGCCGCTATTCCCCATGGTCCTTACGGAGTTCCCAGCATCCACTACGGACTATGAGAAATAGAATTATCGGTGAGTAAATTCTTATTTTTTCCTGATGACAATCATACCCTCCAACATGACCCGCCCCACTAGGTACAAAATTCCCTGTTTCTGGACTTCCCTCTTAATTTATTATTGCCATCACCTGTGAAGATACAGCTTTCTTATCATTCAACTAGTTCAACACAGGTGATGGAAATCATAAATTAAGAGGGAAGTCCAGAAACATAGCATTTTGTACCTACTGGGGCGGGTCATGTTGGAGGGTCTGGACCAGAGGTTCTCAAACTAGGTCCTCGGGGCCCACACAGTGCATGTTTTGCAGGTAACCCAGCAGGTGCACAGGTGTATTAATTACTCACTGACACATTTTAAAAGGTCCACAGGTGGACATAATTATTTCACTTGTGATTCTGTGAGGAGACCTGCAAAACATGCACTGTGTGGGCCCCCGAGGACCGAGTTTGAGAACCTCTGGTCTGGACAATTTGAATAATAAATTGAAACATTGAAGAAGCATACAGGACAGCTGTCCTTTTTTTGCATAAGACAAGCATGAGTGCCGCACCTATGGGACATTTTATAGATATAGATTTTATAACAGCAGTGAAGTGGTCAGGTTTTAAGACTCTGTGATAGTGTAGGACCTGCATGAAGGTTGGGGTACCTTGAAAATCGGTATGCAGGCTTCCGTGCATTGGCCAATCCACCAACTAAACCCCCATCATTTATTTATTGAATTGTTGAGGATAAGTGAGTTTACTTTGGTGAGTGCTGGGTTCTTTGTTTGTATTTATTAGAGCGATGTGGTCATGGGCTACATGCACCCCGCCCTGTGAGTGGTAAGTACAGCTGTGTACCCCGCTTTTGTGGTGGAGAGTGCTGTGTTACATGCACCCCACCCTGTGAGTGGTAAGTGCATAGCTGTGCCCCGCTTCTGGTGTGGTGAGTGCTGTGGTTTTTTCTCTCTGTGTGTGTGTATGTATATATATATATATATATATATATATATATATATTTCCAAAAAAGGGGAGCACTCACCAGTCTTCAAGCAGGCACAGTTTTATTGAAGCCATCAATAGCAAACCAATTAGATCGACGTTTCGGTCATGGTTCTGACCTTTGTCAGGATACCAGTACAATGAACTGGTGCTACCTATATACCCATGTAAACCCCACCCTCCAATTAGTCTCAGCAACTCCCCCACACCCCATAACAAAAGTGATTACTTATGATATACTAGACATTTCAACTTGCATATATATTAAAATCAGAAGATCATTATATCATAGCAAATCATCTTGCCAATAGTATTTTACTCACCCCCTCATGTAGCCAGAAACTGGTAAACACACATTGTAGATACTGCATGCGGCGTGCGTTCCACCACGGGCCGCACTTCCGGTCCGTGGAGCGCACGTGCTGTATCCTCAGGACGTGAGTCGCGTCAAAGGTTGCCTAGCAACCGTTCAGCCAAAGGCCGTTACGTGCCGTCAGAGCGCTTCCCACGGTATTGGTACGCAAGGAGGCCACATGATAGATTCCTCTGGTCGCTTAGCAGCAACAAGTAACCAGGGAAACAGACGCGATCCTCTGCAGGTCGAGCGGAGGCGCAGCATCTCTGTACAATATATTCGGCGTGTAGGCAGCACTCACGGCATAAAATAAGACAACAGACGCAAGTCTGGGTTGCAAAATCAACGTTTCAATGTTAAGTGAACATTTTCGTCAGGATATCAACAAGCATTGATTATATATATATATATATATATATATATATATATATATATATATATATATATATATATATATATATATATATATATATATATATACACATACACATACACATACACATACACACACACACACACACACACACACACACACAAATGCTTGTTCCGGTACTTCCTTGTCAATGAATAATGCAAATAATTGTGCCAGGTGCGCTCCTATTATCACTATGCTGTAGGGAAATACTTAGGTTTGCGTCTGAGGTGGCACTGAAAGATTATGATCGACGTTTCATGGTTTACTTTTTATACCATCCTGAAGAAATGGTATAAAAACCATGAAATGTCAATCATAACCTGTGGATTACAGAGTTATTTGCAAGATGCCTTTGAGTGCCACCTCAGAAGAATATACACACACAGAGATATATATAATATAATTACCCAGAACCTGAACTTTAAATACTGTGCAGCCAGCCTTACCTCTTACTCTGCTGGCAGGCTGCACACATGTAGTAGGAGAGCATGAGTACCTCGCTGTCCGTCTCCTCCAGGAATCAAAACACCTAAGCTGGGATGGGTGCAAGCTGGCTCCACAAGCCGCGTCTTCCTTGTTCCCGTCGCTCAGCTGTCCTGTCTCCCTGCAGGCGGCGGCGGGAGCCGGGGGAGCCGTGAGCCACCGGGACAGGCGTCACTCAGCTGCCCCTGCGTGTGGCGCCGGCGGCGGTGTTTGGCAGTACAGTGGGGAGCCGGGACCAGAAGCGCAGCACAGAGATCCTATCTGTGGAGGTCGTGCCGGCGGGGGGCCCTTTTAAAAAAGGGGGCCCGGGGTACTTAACCCCAGGGCCCCACCCTTAATCCGGCTCTGGCACAGGGAGCTATCCGTTAGGTTGCATCAGATGCAACCATGTGAGGGAAAGCACAGCCTGGTATGGTTGCATCTGATGCGACCATGTCAGGCAAGTGGTTGAGGTTGGCATCACAGAAAACATGCAAAGAATATTGATGCAGCAACGTTCTAAATGATTAAACACTATTTTGATGTATATTATGTACAGTACTCTTTCATAATATGTTTTATGTTGTTTTGTTACAGGTTTGAATCTGCAAAGCCAGTTTAACTTAGAAAATGTCACAGTGTTTAATGTCAATGAGCAGGAGAGCACTCTCGGTCAAAAGGTAAGTGTTGTCCTTTGTCTTTATTAAATGGAGTTCAAGTAAAATAAGTCCTTCTAGTTCAGTAATGTCAATTTTTTATTTTTAATATAATATCAACTTTTTTCTTACAGCAAGTGGAGGATAGGGATGATGGCATGGAGATTGAAGAAGGTGAAATGGGTGATGACGAAGCACCAAACAGTTCGTAAGTATGATTCTGTGGAACAGATGTATACTTTGTATATCCTCTGCTTTTGTAAAGCAACCTATAGGCTTGCGCCTCACCTCTCATTTTGGTAATGCCTTCCACTGATGTGTACCATACATTTGGTGGTTTCAGCTGTATTACTGCAAATAATCGATAAATCCCTGCGCGTCACAAAGGTGCTGCTATATTCTAGACACTCATCAATAAATGTCAACAGTGGAAGCTATATATAGAAAAATTAGAATATGGGCCCCCTGTTAGGATGAGAAACTTTTCTGGATATGAAAGTTTATATCTTTCTGGTAGTCCCACCAATATTGAAAGTTTTCACTTTCCCAAAAGCAAGTCTCTATTGCATCCATAGGTTAGCCTCAAAGAAAAAACAAAACAAGGACACTTCTCATAGTGCACATCAGTAGGTTGGAAACAAGTGATGATCGATAATCAATATGGATTGCTTCGTACCCTTTTTAGGCCTCCAATAGGTCAAATATTGCACCCTTTTTAGGCCTCCAATAGGTCAAATATTGCACGTGTAAAACAGTAGTCGTATTTCAAACTTCTCTTTCTGAATATTAACCTTAAAGAGATATAGAAAAAGCTCCACATAGCGTAAAACCACAACTTTTAATCAATCATATAAAAGATGACCACATAAAATATCAGGGAGCAGCATAGTACCGTGTATGGCCTTTTCTCGTATGTCCTAGAGGATGCTGGGGACTCCATAAGGACCATGGGGTATAGACGGGATCCGCAGGAGACATGGGCACTTTAAGACTTTAAATGGGTGTGAACAGGCTCCTCCCTCTATGCCCCTCCTCCAGACCTCAGTTAGATTCTGAGCCCAGAGAGACTGGTCACACACAGGGGAGCTCTACTGAGTTTCTCTGAAAAATACTTTGTTAGGTTTATTATTTTCAGGGAGCACTGCTGGCAACAGGCTCCCTGCTTCGTGGGACTGAGGGGAGAGAAGCAGACCTACTTCTGTGAGTTAAAGGCTCTGCTTCTTAGGCTACTGGACACCATTAGCTCCAGAGGGTCTGATCACTTGGTATAGCCTAGCTGCTCGTTCCCGGAGCCGCGCCGTCGCCCCCCTCACAGAGCCAGAAGAAAGAAGCCGGGTGCGTAACCGATGCAAAGAAGACTTCAGTTAAGACTGTCTCGGAGGTACTGCGCAGCGGTCGCGCTGCGTGCCATTGCTCCCACACACAAGCAGCACTACATTGGTGCAGGGCGCAGGGGGGGCACCCTGGGCAACAATATACCTCGGTTTACACCTGGCAATAAGGGTATACAGTACATAGGCACTGTATACAGACCCCCGCCAGTATAAAAAATAGCGGGACTTAAGCGCGCCATTAAGGGGGCGGGGCTTAGCCCTCACAGCTCTAATCAGCGCCATTTTCTCTTCACAGCAGCTGCAGAGATGCTGGTCCTGGCCTCTTCACTACTGTCCAAGTAACAGGGTGTAAAACGGGGGGGCACAGCTAATTTGGTAATATATATTAAAAGCGCTGCAGGTCTGAGGCATTGTATATCAGTGTCGGACCAGGTTAGGCGCTGGGTGTGAGCTGGCAAACTCCCTCTGTGTTTTCTCTAACAGGCCTTATTGTGGGTCTGTCCCCTATATCCCAGTGTGATAGTGGGTGTCGGTACGAGTGTGTCGACATGTCTGAGGCGGAATGCTCTTCACAGGAGGAAGCTGGAGTGGGGATAGAACAGTGTGTGGGAGTGAATCTGTCGGCACCGCCGACTGCTGATTGGGTAAATATGTGGAGTGTCTTGAATGCAAATATTAAATATGCAATGCAAAAAATTAAATAAGAGGTTGGATAAATCTGAGGCTCAAAACCAAACGTGGAGACAATCCATGGAAGATGCTTTATCCCAAACTCAGACCCCCTCAGGGTCGCAGAAGCGGTCATTTACCCAGATAGCAGACACAGATACCGACACGGATTCGGATTCCAGTGTCGACTATACTGATGCCAGATTGAATCCCAAACTGGTTAAGAGCATTCAGTACATGATTGTGGCAATAAAAGACGTGTTACATATCGCGGAAGACCCGGCTGTTCCTGATACTAGGGTCTGTATGTTTAAGGGAAAGAAACCTGAGGTAACGTTTCCTCCCTCTCATGAGCTGAACACTTTTTGAAAGGCTTGGGAAATTCCTAACAAAAAGTTACTGATTCCCAAGAGGATTCTTATGGCATATCCGTTCCCCTCTGAGGACAGGGAAAAGTGGGAGTCAACACCCTCTGTGGCCAAAGCTCTAGCACGGTTGTCCAAGAAGGTGGCGCTTCCGTCCCCTGACACGGCTGCCCTAAAGGATGCTGCGGATTGTAGGCAGGAAACTACCTTGAAATCTATTTATATCGCTACGGGTACGCTGCTCAGACCTGCCGTGGCATCGGCATGGGTGAGTAGTGCAATTGAAAAGTGGGCAGATAACTTGTCATCTGAATTAGACACCCTGGATAGGGTTAGCGTTCTTTTGACACTGGGTCATATCAGGGACGCTGCAGTCTACCTCAGGGAGGCTGCGAGAGATATTGGCCTCTTGGGATCAAGGGCCAATGCCATGGCAGTCTTGGCTAGGAGAGCATTATGGACTCATCAATGGAATGGTGATGCTGACTATAAGAAGGCTATGGAGTCTCTGCCGTATAAGGGTGGTGTCTTGTTTGGTGAGAGCCTCGCGGACCTGGTATCTACAGCTACCGCGGGTAAGTCATCTTTTCTACCTTATGTCTCTGCTCAACAAAAGAAAACGCCCCATTATCAGATGCAGTCCTTTCGGTCTAATGAATTAAAAAAAGGACGAGGGTCCTCCTTCCTTGCTACTAGAGGTAGGGGAAGGGGAAAAAGGTCGCCGGCTTTGGCAAGCTCCCAAGAGCAGAAGTCCTCCCCGGCTTCTACCAAATCCACCGCATGACGCTGGGGCTCCGCTGCTGGAGTCCGCACCGGTGGGGGCATGTCTTCAACTCTTCAGTCAGGTCTGGGCTCGCTCGACCCTAGATCCTTGGGTACTAGAAATACTGACCCAAGGGTACAAACTGGAATTTCAAGACGTGCCCCCTCACCGATTTTTCAAATCTGCCTTGCCAGCTTCTCTTCCGGAAAGGGATATAGTAGGCGCTGCAATACAAAAGCTGTGTCAACATCAAGTCATTGTCACAGTACCCCCGTCACAACGGGGAGAAGGCTTTTATTCAAGCCTGTTCGTGGTCCCGAAGCCGGATGGCTCGGTCAGACCGATTCTGAACTTAAAATCCCTCAATTTATATCTGAAAAGTTTCAAATTCAAGATGGAATCTCTCCGAGCAGTGATCTCCAGTCTGGAAGGGGGGGATTTTATGGTGTCAGTCGACATAAAAGACGCCTACTTACATGTCCCCATATATCCTCCACATCTGGCTTATCTGAGGTTTGCTGTACAGGATTGTCATTACCAATTTCAGACGTTGCAGTTTGGTCTTTCCACTGCTCCGCAGTAATGGCGGAAATGATGGTGCTCCTGCGCAAGCAAGGTGTCATAATTATCCCACACTTGGACGATCTCCTACTTTGCCAAAGTCACAGTTGGTTCCGACAACACGGCTGTCATTCTTGGGCATGATTCTGGACACGGAACTACAGAGAGTTTTTCTCCCAGTGGAAAAAGCTCTGGAAATCCAGAACATGGTCAAAGGGATTCTGAAACCAGCAAGAGTGTCGATTCATCAATGCACTCGGGTGCTGGGGAAGATGGTGGCGGCCTACGAGGCCATTCCGTTTGGCAGGTTCCATTCCAGGGTGCTTCAGTGGGACCTGTTGGACAAGTGGTCCGGGTCTCACCTACACATGCACCGGAAAATAAGCCCATCTTCCAGGACCAGAATTACTCTCCTGTGGTGGCTCCAAAGTTCTCACCTCTTAGAGGGACGCAGGTTCGGGATCCAGGATTGGATCCTGGTAACCACGGATGCAAGTCTCCGAGGCTGGGGAGCGGTCACACAAGGGGAAAATTTCCAGGGAAAATGGTCAAACCAGGAAGCTTGTCTGCACATAAACATTCTGGAATTAAGGGCCATCTACAACGGCCTTCTACAAGCGGAGCATCTTCTTCGCGGCCGGCCCGTCCTGATTCAGTCAGACAACATTACAGCAGTGGCTTACATAAACCGCCAGGGCGGAACAAGGAGCAGAGCGGCGATGGCGGAGGCCACAAAAGTTCTCCGCTGGGCGGAAAGACATGCAAGCGGTCTTCATTCCAGGCGTGGACAACTGGGAAGCAGACTTTCTCTAACGTCCTAAGTGGATGCTGGGGACTCCGTAAGGACCATGGGGATTAGCGGCTCCGCAGGAGACTGGGCACAACTAAAGAAAGCTTTAGGACTACCTGGTGTGCACTGGCTCCTCCCACTAAGACCCTCCTCCAGACCTCAGTTAGATTCTTGTGCCCGGCTGGGCTGGATGCACACTAGGGGCTCTCCTGAGCTCCTAGAAAGAAAGTATATTTAGGTTTTTTATTTTACAGTGAGATCTGCTGGCAACAGACTCACTGCAGCGAGGGACTAAGGGGAGAAGAAGCGAACCTACCTAACAGGTGGTAGTTTGGGCTTCTTAGGCTACTGGACACCATTAGCTCCAGAGGGATCGACCGCAGGACCCGACCTTGGTGTTCGTTCCCGGAGCCGCGCCGCCGTCCCCCTTATAGAGCCAGAAGCAAGAAGAGGTCCGGAAAATCGGCGGCAGAAGACTTCGGTCTTCACCAAGGTAGCGCACAGCACTGCAGCTGTGCGCCATTGCTCCTCATGTACACCTCACACTCCGGTCACTGATGGGTGCTGGGGGGGGGCGCCCTGAGGGCAATATATGACACCTTGGCTGGAAAATCTACATCATATATAGTCCTAGAGGCTATATAGATGTAAAATTACCCCTGCCAGTATTCCAGAAAAAGCGGGAGAAAGTCAGCCGAAAAAGGGGCGGAGCCATCTCCCTCAGCACACTGGCGCCATTTTTTCTACACAGTGCAGCTGGAAGACAGCTCCCCAGACTCTCCCCTGTAGTTTTCAGGCTCAAAGGGTTAAAAAGAGAGAGGGGGCACTAAATTTAGGCGCAATATATGTATACAAGCAGCTATTGGGGGAAAAATCACTCAGTTATAGTGTTAATCCCTGCATTATATAGCGCTCTGGTGTGTGCTGGCATACTCTCTCTCTGTCCCCCCAAAGGACTTTGTGGGGTCCTGTCCTCAGTCAGAGCATTCCCTGTGTGTGTGCGGTGTGTCGGTACGGCTGTGTCGACATGTTGGATGAGGAAGGTTACGTGGAGGCGGAGCAGAGGTCGATAAATGGGATGTCGCCGCCTGTGGGGCCGACACCAGAGTAGATGGATAGGTGGAAGGTATTAACCGACAATGTCAACTCCTTACATAAAAGGCTGGATGATGTAGCAGCTGTGGGACAGCCGGCTTCTCAGCCCGCGCCTGCCCAGGCGTCTCAAAGGCCATCAGGGGCTCAAAAAACGCCCGTTACCTCAGATGGCAGACACAGATGTCGACACGGAGTCTGACTCCAGTGTCGACGAGGTTGAGACATATACACAATCCACTAGGAACATCCGTTACATGATCTCGGCAATGAAAAATGTGTTACGCATTTCTGACATGAACCCAAGTACCACATAAAAGGGGTTTTATTTTTGGGGAGAAAAAGCAGCCAGTGTTTTGTTCCCCCATCAGATGAATGAAGGAAGTGTGTAAAGAAGCGTGGGTTCCCCCGATAAGAAACTGGTAATTTCTAAACAGTTACTGATGGCGTACCCTTTCCCGCCAGAGGATAGGTCACGCTGGGAGATATCCCCTAGGGTGGATAAGGCGCTCACACGTTTGTCAAAAAAGGTGGCACTGCCGTCTTAGGATACGGCCACCTTGAAGGAGCCTGCTGATAAAAAGCAGGAGGCTATCCTGAAGTCTGTATATACACACACTGAGGTTCTATACTGAGACCTGCAATTGCCTCAGCAAAATAGTGCTGCTGCAGCGTGGTCTGATACCCTGTCAGATGATATTAATACCCTAGACAGGGATAATATTTTGCTAACATAGAGCATTTTAAAGACGTCGTCTTATATAGGAAGGATGCACAGAGGGATATTTACCGGCTGGCATCCAGAATTAATGCAATGTCCATTCTGCCAGGAGGGTATTAGAAACCCGGCAGTGGACAGGTGATGCTGCCTTTAAAAGGCACATGGAGATTCTGCCTTATAAGGGTGAGGAATTGTTTGGGGATGGTCTCTGGGACCTCGTATCCACAGCAACAGCTGGGAAGAAAAGATTTTTACCTCAGGTTTCCTCACAGAAGCCTAAGAAAGCACCGTATTTTCAGGTACAGTCCTTTCGGCTTCAGAAAAGCAAGCGGGTCAAAGGCGCTTCCTTTCTGCACAGACAAGGGAAGAAGGAAAAAGCTGCTCCAGGCAGCCAGTTCCCAGGATCAAAAATCTTCCCTCGCTTCCTCTGAGTCCACCGCATGACGCTGGGGCTCCACAGGTGGAGACAGGTGCGGTGGGGGCGCATCTCGGGAACTTCAGGGACCAGTGGGCTTGCCCACAGGTGGATCCCTAGGTTCTGCAAGTAGTATCACAGGGATACAGGCTGGAGTTCGAGGCGACTCCCCCTCGCCGTTACCTCACATCAGCCTTGCCTGCTGCCCTCGGAGAAAGGTAGTACTGGCGGCAATTCACAAGCTGTACTTCCAGCAGGTGAAATCAAGGTACCCCTCCTTCAACAAGGCCGGGGTTACTATTCCAAAATGTTGTGGTACCGAAACCAGACGGTTCGGTGAGACCCATTCTAAAATTGAAATCCTTGAACACTTATATACGAAGGTTGAAGTTTAAAATGGAATCGCTCAGGGCGATTATTGCAAGCCTGGAGAATTTCAGGGTATCGCTGGACATCAAGGATGCTTACCTGCATGTCCCTATTTACCCTCTTCACCAGGTGTACCTCAAAATTGTGGTACAGGATTGTCATTACCAATTCCAGACGTTGCCGTTGGTCTGTCCCCGGCACCGAGGGTATTTACCAAGGTAATGGCCGAAGTACTTATCCCGTACTTGGACGATCTCCTTATAAAGGCGAGGTCCAGGGAGCAGTTGTTCGTCGGAGTAGCACTATCTCGGGAAGTGCTACAACAGCACGGCTGGATTCTGAATATTCCAAAGTCGCAGCTGGTTCCTACGACGCGTCTACTGTTCCTGGGTATGATTCTGGACACAGAACAGGATAAAAAGGGTTTCTCCCGGAGGAGAAGTCCAAGGAGTTGGCGTCTCTAGACGGAGACCTCCTAATACAAATACAGGTGTCGGTGCATCAATGCACGCGAGCCTTGGGAAAGATGGTAGCTTCTTACGAAGAAATTCCATTCGCCAGGTCCCATGCAAGGATCTTCCAGTGGGATCTGTTGGACAAGTGGTCCGGGTCGCATCTTCAGATGCATCGGCGGATAACCCTGTCTCCAAGGGCCAGGGTGTCGCTGTGGTGGTGACTGCAGAGTGCTCATCTTCTAGGGGGCCGCAGATTCGGCATACAGGACTGGGTCCTGGTGACCACGGATGCCAGCCTTCAAGGCTGGGGGGCAGTCACACAGGGAAGAAACTTCCAAGGCCTATGGAAAAGTCAGGAGACTTCCCTACACATAAATGTTCTGGAACTATGGGCCATTTACAATGCCCTAAGTCAGGCTAGACCCCTGCTTCAACACCGGCCGGTGCTGATCCAGTCAGACAACATCACGGCGGTCGCTCAGGGAAACCGACAGGGCGGCACAAGAAGCAGGATGGCGATGGCAGAAGCCACAAGGATTCTCCGATGGGCGGAAAATCATGTGTTAGCACTGTCAGCAGTGTTCATTCCCGGAGTGGACAACTGAGAAGCAGACTTTCTCAGCAGACACGACCTCCACCCGGGAGAGTGGGGACTTCATCCAAAAGTCTTCCAAATGATTGTACACCGTTGGGAAAGGCCACAGGTGGACATGATGGCGTCCCGCCTCAACAAAAAGCTACAAAGATATTGCGCCAGGTCAAGGGACCCTCAGGCGATAGCTGTGGACGCTCTGGTAACACCGTGGGTGTACCAGTCGGTGTATGTGTTCCCTTCTCTGCCTCTCATACCCAGGGTAATGAGAATAATAAGAAGGAGAGGAGTAAGAACTATACTCATTGTTCCGGGTTGGCCAAGAAGAGCTTGGTACCCAGAACTCCAAGAAATGATCTCAGAGGACCCATGGCCTCTGCCGCTCAGACAGGACCTGCTGCAGCAGGGGGACTGTCTATTCCAAGACGTACCGCGGCTGCGTTTGACGGCATGGCGGTTGAACGCCGGATCCTGAAGGAAGAGGGCATTCCGGAGGAAGTTATCCCTACGCTATTTAAAGCTAGGAAAGAAGTGAACGCAAACCATTATCACCGCATATGGCGGAAATATGTTGCGTGCTGTGAGGCCAGGAAGGCCCCAAAAGGAGGAATTTCAGCTAGGTCGATTTCTGCACTTCCTACAAGTCAGAGGTGACTATGGGCCTAAAATTGGGTTCCATTAAGGTCCAGATTTCGGCTCTATCGATTTTCTTCCAAAATAGAACTGGCTTCACTGCCTGAAGTTCAGATTTTTGTTAAGGGAGTGCTGCATAGTCAGCCCCCGTTTGTGCCTCCAGTGGCACCGTGGGATCTCAACGTAGTGTTGGATTTCCTGAAGTCGCATTGAGGTTGAGCCACTTAAATCCGTGGAGCTACAATACCTCACGTGGAAAGTGGTCATGCTGTGGGCCTTGGCATTGGCCAGGCGTGTATCAGAATTGGCGGCTTTGTCATGCAAAAGCCCTTATCTGTATTTTATATAGATAAGGCGGAATTGAGGACTCGTTCCCAATTCCTTCCTAAGGTGGTATCAGTTTTTCATATGAACCAACCTATTGTGGTGCCTGCGGCTACTTGGGACTTGGAGGATTCCAAGTTTCTGGACGTAGTCAGGGCCCTGAAAAATATGTTTACAGGACGGCTGGAGTCAGAAAGACTGACTCGCTATTTATCCTGTATGCACCCAACAAGCTGGGTTCTCCTGCTTCTAAGCAGACTATTGCTCGCTGGATCTGTAGCACGATTCAACTTGCACATTCTGCGGCTGGACTGCCGCACCCTAAATCTGTAAAAGCCCATTCCACGAGGAAAGTGGGCTCTTCTTGGGCGGCTGCCCGAGGGGTCTCGGCTTTACAAATTTGCCGAGCTGTTACTTGGTCGGGGTCAAACACTCTTGCAAGAGTCTACAAGTTTGATACCCTGGCTGAGGAGGACCTAGAGTTTGCTCATTCGGTGCTGCAGAGTCATCCGCACTCTCCCGCCTGTTTGGGAGCTTTGGTATAATCCCCATGGTCCTTACGGAGTCCCCAGCATCCACTTAGGACGTTAGAGAAAATAAGATTTTACTCACCGGTAAATCTATTTCTCGTAGTCCGTAGTGGATGCTGGGCGCCCATCCCAAGTGCGGATTGTCTGCAATACTTGTATATAGTTATTGCCTAACTAAAGGGTTATTGTTGAGCCATCTGTTGAGAGGCTCAGTTGTTATCATACTGTAAACTGGGTATAGTATCACGTGTGATTGGTGTGGCTGGTATGAGTCTTACCCGGGATTCAAAATCCTTCCTTATTGTGTCAGCTCTTCCGGGCACAGTATCCTAACTGAGGTCTGGAGGAGGGTCTTAGTGGGAGGAGCCAGTGCACACCAGGTAGTCCTAAAGCTTTCTTTAGTTGTGCGCAGTCTCCTGCGGAGCCGCTAATCCCCATGGTCCTTACGGAGTCCCCAGCATCCACTACGGACTACGAGAAATAGATTTACCGGTGAGTAAAATCTTATTTTCTCAGCAGACACGATCTCCATTCAGGGGAGTGGGGTCTTCATCAAGAGGTCTTTGCAGAAGTGACAAGTCATTGGGGAATTCCTCAAATAGACATGATGGCGTCTCGCCTCAACAAGAAGCTTCAGAGATATTGTTCCAGGTCGAGGGACCCGCAAGCAGTGGCAGTGGACACCCTGGTGACACCGTGGGTGTTTCGGTCGGTCTATGTGTTCCCTCCACTTCCACTCATTCCAAAGGTGATAAGGATCATAAGAAGAACAAGGGTTCAGGCGATACTCGTTGTTCCAGATTGGCCACGGAGGGCCTGGTATCCGGATCTTCAGGAATTACTCATAGGAGAACCCTGGCCTCTTCCTCTAAGAGAGGATCTGTTACAGCAAGGGCCGTGCGTGTTCCAAGACTTACCGCGGTTGCGTTTGACGGCATGGTGGTTGAACGCCAAATCCTAGCTCGAAAGGGTATTCCCGGTTAAGTCATACCCGCACTACTTAAAGCTAGAAAGGAGGTAACGGCGAAGCATTATCACCATATTTGGAGAAAATATGTGTCTTGGTGTGAATCCAAGAGGGCTCCTACGGAAGAATTTCAGCAGGTTCGTTTTTTCCATTTTTTGCAGGCAGGTGTGGATGTGGGCCTAAAGTTAGGCTCCATTAAGGTGCAGATTTCGGCCTTATCAATTTTCTTTCAAAAAGAATTGGCCTCCTTTCCAGAAGTTCAGACTTTCGTGCAAGGTGTGCTGCACATCCAACCTCCATTTGTGCCCCAGTGGCATCGTGGGACCTTAACGTGGTGTTGCAGTTCCTTCAGTCACATTGGTTTGAACCTTTACAGAAGGTTGAGTTGAAATTTCTCACTTGGAAAGTGGTCATGCTTTTGGCCTTGGCATCCGTAAGGCGGGTGTCGGAATTAGCGGCTTTGTCTCACAAGAGCCCCTATTTGATCTTCCAAGTGGATAGAGCGGAATTGAGAACTCGTCAACAATTTCTGCCAAAGGTGGTTTCTTCATTTCACATGAACCAACCTATTGTGGTGCCTGTGGCTACTGAAGCCTTGGCTGAATCAAAGTCTCTTGATGTGGTCAGAGCTTTGAAAATTTATGTAGCCAGAACGGCTCTTATTAGGAAAACAGCGGCTCTGTTTGTCCTGTATGCTTCCAACAAGATTGGAAATCCTGCTTCCAAGCAGACTGTTGCTCGCTGGATCTGTAATACGATTTAGCATGCTCATTCTACGGCTGGATTGCCGTTATCGAAGTCGGTGAAGGCCCATTCTACCAGGAAGGTGGGCTCATCTTGGGAGGCTGCCCAAGGAGTCTCGGCGGTACAACTTTGCCGAGCGGCTACTTGGTCGGGTTCAAACACTTTTGCAAAATTCTACAAGTTTGATACCCCGGCTGATGAGGACCTCATGTTTGCTCAATCGGTGCTGCAGAGTTACCCGCACTCTCCCGCCCGTTCTGAAGCTTTGGTATAAACCCCATGGTCCTTATGGAGTCCCCAGCATCCTCTAGGACGTATGAGAAAATAGGATTTTAATACCTACGCGTAAATCCTTTTCTCTTAGTCCGTAGAGGATGCTGGGCGCCCGTCCCAGTGCGGACTCTAGCTGCAGTACTTGTTAATAGTTATTGCTCATGTTACACGAAGGTTGTGTTTCGGTTAATATCAGCCTGTTGCTGATTTTGGTTCATACCGTTAACTGGTGTTTAGTTAAAAGCCATGTTGTACGGTGTGTTGTGGTGTGAGCTGGTGTGTATCTCACCCTTGGTTTAACAAAAATCCTTTTCCTCGAAATGTCCGTCTCCCTGGGCACAGTTCGTATAACTGAGGTCTGGAGGAGGAGCCAGTTCACACCCATTTAAAGTCTTAAAGTGCCCATGTCTCCTGCGGATCCCGTCTATACCCCATGGTCCTTATGGAGTCCCCAGCATCCTCTACGAACTAAGAGAAAAGGATTTACCGGTAGGTATTAAAATCCTATTTTTTGTCCCAAGGCATAGGCAATTACATTGAAAGGATAGATGGCAAACCCAGGTAAAATGTATCCTCCTGGTTACCGAGCGTGGACACAAAACAGGTCAGAAACAGTCTTTCCCAGCTGCTCACTTGACCACCAACGCGTTTCAACTCAATAGTCTTCCTCAGGGTGTACCGCAGTGGTCTCAATTCAACATATTTATGCAATTAATACACCCACTTCGTGTTACTGGGTGGATGTCAATAAAAGAGGGGAAAACCAATTTGTTTTCATTACTATAAAGTCTGTAATTTCTTTTTCATCCACTAGGGGTCACTGGAGTACTCTTGCGTTAGCAGGGATAGGCACATTTAAATATTTAGACTGCTAGCCGGGCCTTACTGCTCAGCACACGGATCACCTGCGAGAGCGGTGTGGGGAGATTTCATGGCGGTCCCTAATGATTCCCCTCAATATGGGGAGGACAAGTATATAATTAATAGTGTTTGTGTATTACATATGAGTATACTAATGTATTATGTTAAAGCACATGGTGACGCCATTTTAAAATCACTTCCTGCTTATTCCAACTGGAATTTGGTGTCGGTCCTACAACACACGACCACTGGAGGGGTCAGGGGTATTAGTAGGAATTTCAGTAACGCACAACTCTAACAGATCGTTTTTTTTACTGAGTTGTGAGGACTTTTGTTGTACTGTCTGTCTGTGTGCATGAGAGTAAAGCTACTGTAAAATCAAAGACCGCTTGTCTGCAATGTCTGTGAGAGTGTGTTACGTGAAGGAACTTCCACTTGTACAGTGGGGGTAATTCAGACTTGATCGTAGCAGCAAATTTGTTAGCAGTTGGGCAAAACCATGGGGGCAATTCTGAGTTGATCGCAGCAGCAAGTTTGTTAGCAGTTGGGCAAAACCATGTGCACTGCAGGGGGGCCAGATATAACATTTGCAGAGAGAGTTAGATTTGGGTAGGTTATTTTGTTTCTGTGCAGGGTAAATACTGGCTGCTTTATTTTTACACTGCAATTTAGATTTCAGTTTGAATACACCCCACCCAAATCTAACTCTCTCTGCACATGTTATATCTGCCCCTCCTGCAGTGCACATGGTTTTGCCCAACTGCTAACAAAATTGCTGCTGCAATCAACTCAGAATTGGTATCCGGACTCCAGGTCGACAACAAAAAGGTTGACTCCAATTGGTCGACACACCTTAGGTCGACATGGACAACAGGTCGGCAGGAACAAGGTCGACATGGAAAAAGGTCGACATGAGTTTTTCACAATTTGTTTCTTTTTTGGAATCTTTTCATACTTAACGATCCACGTGGACTACGATTGGAACGGTAATCTGTGCCGAGCGAAGCAGAGCGGAGCGAAGGCACCATGCCCGAAGCATGGCGAGCCATGCGAGGGGACGCGGTGCACTAATTGGGGTTCCCGGTCACTCTAAGAAAAAAAATACACCAAAAAAACATAAACTCATGTCGACCTTTTTCCACGTCGACCTTGTTCCTGTTGACCTTTTGTCCATGTCGACCTAAGGTGTCGACCTAAGGTGTGTCGACCTTTTTGTTGTCAACCTGGAGTCCCAGACCCCTCAGAATTAGGCCCTATGTGCACTGCAGGTGTGGCAGATATAATATGTGCAGAGAGAGTTAGATTTGGGTGGGTTATTTTGTTTCTGTGCAGGGGAAATACTGGATGCTTTATTTTTACACTGCAATTTAGAGTTCAGTTTGAACACACCCCACCCAAATCTACTCTCTGCACATGTTATGTGGATTAGCACTTTAGTGTTCAGAGGTCCAAAATAGAGTTCTACGGACTACCACCAATGCGGTTTTTCAAGACCGGTCAAGACAGGTCTGCCTGTGTCAGCGGACAGGACGGCAGTTCTGCAGACCGCTATTCAGTCTCTAATAGACAGCAGTTTTAATACTGGTACACCGACAACGTCGGGGGCTAAGCCGGACGGCTCAGTCAGACCGACACTGAGCCTATATGGCATATGTTTGCAAACCCTACACAGTCCATGTTTTGCAGGTCTTCTCACAGAATCACAAGTGAAATAATTAACTCCACCTGCGGACCTTTTAAAATGTGTCTATGAGTAATTTAATACACCTGTGCACCTGCTGGGTTACCTGCAAAACATGCACTGTGTGGGGTAATGAGGACCGAGTTTGCAGACCTATGCTATATGGGCTCAATCAGTACGTCCCTTAGTACAGATTCAAGAGGGAGTCCCTGAGGTCAGTGATTGCAGGTTTAGAACAACAAAAATTCATGTTTTTCGCTGTATCTCAAGAATGCGTACTTACACATTCCAATTTGGCCACTGCAACAGGCGTACTTCAGGTTTGTAGTTCAACAAAACCATTGTCAATTTCAGGCACTACCGTTTGGCCTCTCATCAGCGCCTTGCGTATTCACAAAACTGATTTCCGTAATTATTGCTTATCTCAGGTATTTGGGAGTGATAATAAATCCGTACTTAGACGACCTTCTCATCAAGGCTTCGTCTCAACAATTGCTCCTTCAGAATGCCTTACTAACGTACAGTGTACTAGTTCAGCACGATTAGATGTCAACTTCAGAAAAAAAAAATCCAGTCTGGTCCAGTTTCCAAGGATTTGATCTCTAGAAATGATTCTGCATAGGGTGGATCAACGAATTTACCTGCCAGAGCAGAAAGCATCTGGTACAGTTAGTGCTCAAACCATGGACAGTCTCAGTGCACTTGTGCATTCGACTGTTTGGAAAGATGGTGGCGTCTTTCGAAGCACTCCAGTTCGGAAGGTTTCCCAACGTCCTTTTCTGCTAGATCTTCTAGCACAGTGGTCAGGCTCTCATCTACAAATTCATCCGATTGTGTGGTTGTCTCTTTGCCAGAGTATCTCTACTCTAGTGGCTCCACATACTAAATCTCACCGCGGGAAGATGGTTCGGAGTCTTGTATTGGATAATTCTGACGACGGAAGCAAGTCTCAGAGGTTGGGGAGCAGTAGTCCTACATTGTCAACTTCAGGGTCTATGGTCAGACCAAGAAAGATTACGGTCAATAAATGTCCTGGAACTCAGGGCAATTTACAATGCTCTGCAACAGGCAGTACACATACTCCAGTCCTCAGCCTGTTCAGGTTCAGTCGGACAACGCAATGGCAGTCGCATACATTAACAAACAAGAGGAACTTGAAGTCGCATGCCCATGCCAGAAGTTGCTTGAATTCACAATTTGGCCGAGCATCACCAAGTGATATTATCGGCAGTGTTCATTCCTGGAGTGGACAACTAGGAAGCAGATTATCTCAGTCATCAGGATTTTCATCCAGGAAAATGGGCTTTACATCCAGAAGTGTCCCAGATGTTAGTCCAGCAGGGAGGGTTACCCACAGGTGGATTTAATGGCATCTCGCCAAAATCATTAGACACCCAAGTATGTGTCCAGAACAAGAGATCCAAAGGCAGTGGTAGTGGATACTCTCACAATAGTGTGGCCGTACAGCCTCATGTATCTATTTCCACCATTTCCGCTGCTTCCTTGGTTGCTAAAGCGGATCAAAAGAGAGTCCACTACTGTTATACCAGTGGCGCCTCATTGGACTCTGAGAGCGTGGTTCTAGGATCTCCGCAGTCTACTCGCAGACGATCCATGGCCACTTCCACTACGTCCAGACCTTCTGAAACAGTCTTCGTTTCTTTACCCCGATTTAGCGCAGCTGCGTTTGACGGGGTGGCTGTTGAAATCGCTCTCTTAAGACGAGAGGGCATTCCGGAGTCTGTTATACCAACCATGTTACGTGCTAGGAAGCCAGTTACACCAGCTCATTATCACAGCATTTGGCGAGCTTGTATTTGTTGGGGTGAATCTCGGACGTTTCCGACATCTTCTTTCAAGTTATCCTGTTTTTTGCTATTTTTATAGATGGGTTTAAATGGAGGAATTTGTTTAGCGACACTAAAAGAGCAAGTTTCTGCTTAGTCAATTATCTTTCAGCGTCGTTTGGCTCTTTTGCCAACAGTGCATACGTTCCTACAGGGGTCCCTAGAGTTCAACCTCCGTTTTTACCACCTACAGCTTCATGGGACTTAAATTTAGTTTTAGACTTTTTTTGTTTCCTGTCTTCAATTTTTGAACCCTTACAACACGTGGATGTTAAGTTTCTAACTTGGAAAACAGTGTTTCTCCTAGCTTAGCTTCGCCAAGGCGTGTTTCAGAACTGGGTGCCTTGTCATTCAAACCACCATATCTGGTATTTCATGATGACAGAGCGGAACTTCGGACGAATCCCGCTTTTCTACCGAAAGTAGTATCTTCTTTTCACATCAATCAACCAATCGTAGTTCCTGTTTTTCTAGACTGTTCAGGAACTCCAGCTACTTTGGATGTGGTACGCGCACTTCGCGTTTATGTAGCACGAACATCAACAGTACGTAAAACATACATTGTTTGGTCTCTGTGATGCAGTCAAAATAGGATGGCCAGCTTCCAAACAGACCTTGGATTAAACTGACCATTCGTCAAGCTTTTATGCTAGTCTACAACTGCCTGCATCCGTTTCAGCACATTCTACTCGTTCTGTGGGAACATCATGGGCAGCAGGTCGTGGAGCTTCTACGATGCAACTTTGCTGTGCGGCTACATGGTCATCAGTGCACACATTTGTGTGCTTTTACAAATTTATTTTATGTGGTCATTTTTTCTGTTACGTCCTAGAGGATGCTGGGGACTCCAAAAGGACCATGGGGTATAGATGGGATCCGCAGGAGACATGGGCACTTTAAGACTTTAAATGGGTGTGAACTGGCTCCTCCCTCTATGCCCCTCCTCCAGACCTCACTTAGATTCTGTGCCCAGAGAAACTGGACACTCACAGGGGAGCTCTCCTGAGTTTCTCTGTAAAAAAGACTTTTGTTAGGTTTTTTGTGGGTAGGGAGCACTGCTGGCAACAGGCTCCCTGCATCGTGGCGAAGCAAACAAAAGGATAAAAACATTGGCGTAGGACAGAATCATCTTCACCTCGCTAGGTGGAATACCCGGCTATCTTTCCACTTGGGACCTGGTAATTATAAACCGGTTATCCGTGCATGGCATTGCATGTTAAAGCATTGGAACATTCTTAATCATCACTTGGCCTTTATAGAGTCCATGGAAAATCACTTTGGTCATATTACTGGCATTGAGGCTTATTTCATTCATTTGATGTTCATTTGATTTTATGTGTATGTGTTTATGGTATTCAATATCATTTATTAAAATTTGCATATTTGTATGAATATTAGCACCTGGTAGCGCTGTTTTTATCCTTTTGTTTGCTTTGCCACATGTGGTGACTGACTATCACCCTAATCTAACTATCAAGAAATCAGCCCTGTTAAAGCGCCCGGAAAGAATATACTAATTTATTAGTATATTTTTAAAAACATTTTCTGTTCCCTGCATCGTGGGACTGAGGGGAGAGAAGCAGACCTACTTCTGTGAGTTCAAAGGCTCTGCTTCTTAGGCTACTGGACACCATTAGCTCCAGAGGGTCCGATCATTTGGTGCGCCTAGCTGCTCGTTCCCGGAGCCGCGCCGTCACCCCCCTCACAGAGCCAGAAGATAGAAGCCGGGTGAGTTTTACGAAGAAAAGAAGACTTCAGTGACGGCAGAGTACTTCAGTACTGAGGTACCGCGCTGCGCGCCATGCTCCCACACACACATACGGCGGCACTAGCAGGGCGCAGGGGGGGCGCTCTGGGCAGCATGAGTATTGAAGTTAACACTGGCATAAAATATATAATAAAAAAAAAAAAAAAAATATATATATATATATATATATATAATATATATATATATATATATATATATATATATATATATATATATATATATATATATACCAGGTGTCACGATCCGGGTATCTGGACGCCATTTCTTACCCATCAGATGCCTCCTAAGGCTGGCTCAGCGCTCCAGGACCGGATCCCATCTGTTATCCTGATGTGTACATTCCTGTATCCTCTCCTGTCACTCTGGGACGCTGTCACAGTAAACGCCATATTACACCTGGCATGGCGTCTCCCGCGGCCTCCGCCGCCGTCCCTGAACTTCTGCATGCAGAGTGTCTGAGTGGCGATTACGTCAGCCGCGGCCTCCGCTGTGTCCGCGTGGTTGGATGTGCATCTGTCAGCCTGGCGCCTCCTGTCTCCGGACATGGATTACAAACCAAACTTCCCTCCAAGTGTCTGCATGGGCGCAGCCATCTTGGATTCTGTCAGCTGATCATTTCCACCAATCTGTTCTCAGTATTGATAATCTGCATAATTGCCTAGCCAATCCCTTCCTTGCTGCAGGTATAAATACACTGTGCCTGAGCAAGGAAGGCGTCAGTGCTTTGGTTGTCAAACCTAGTTCCTGTTTGTCTCTCTCCTGTGATTGTCTTCCAGGTTCCAGCTCCTGTCTCAAGACTTCCACCATAGAGACCCGCACCAGCATTCCACCTGCGGTGTAGCCTGACTCTCCAATCTATTGTGGATTCATCTGTTTCCAGCTACAACATTACCTGCTTCCAGCTCAGCTTCCAGCAGAGTACAGCTTCCCTTAAAGGGCCGGTGTCCTTTCTACACTTTACCACTCTCCACCGGTATTATTATTTCTCCGCTCTCAAGTTCTACATTTCAGTTCATATTTCATCGCTCCCAAGTTCATTTATTATTTAACTGGTTCCAGCCAGTATCCACTCCGTGCTAACAACAGTCTGGTTCCAGCCAGTATCCACAGCAGCTGTTTTATCTTCAGCAACCCAGCTTTTCCTGGAACACCAGCTGGCACAATCCTGGGTTATCTCCATTGCTACAGTCGGGCCTGGTAAGGACTTTCCATCTAGAAGATCATAAGAACTATCTCACACTACCAGTGCCCTGTGGCTCCTGCCATCCTGTAGTACCCAGGAACTGTATTTATTCTTTGCTGACTTTTACGTTTTCTTTTACTGCTGCTGTGTTGCGGAGTTGTCATAATAAACATCATTGACTTTTATCCAAGTTGTCGTGGTCACGCCTTCGGGCAGTTATTATTCATGTTACTTACATGTCCAGGGGTCTGATACAACCTCCCAGGTTCCGGTACATCTCAGCCCCTACAACTGAGGCTGCCTCCCGTCAGCTCAGGCCCTCAGTTGTGACAGTAAGCACTGACCTAATGAATCCAGCCGGAGACCAGGATCAAGCGGCCAGGCCGATGCAAGAACTGGCAGCCCGACTAGAACATCAGGAGGCTGCACAGGGCCACATCATCCGCTGTCTCCAGGATCTCTCTACTCGGCTGGATGGGATTCAGACAACTCTCCGTGGATCAGGCGCGTCTGGTGCGTCAACCACAGTGACTCCAGCTATAACCCCACCCACCTTACCCATTTCTGCTCCACGTCTTCATCTTCCAACGCCAGCAAAATTTGACGGATCTCCAAGATTCTGCAGGGGATTTCTCAACCAGTGTGAGATTCAGTTTGAGCTACAACCTGGCAATTTTCCCAGTGACCGTACAAAAATTGCCTACATTATTTCTCTTCTCAGTGGCTCAGCCCTTGATTGGGCATCACCGTTATGGGAGAGGTCCGACACCCTGCTATCTTCCTACACTGCCTTCGTGTCAACATTCAGGCGCATCTTCGACGAGCCAGGCCGGGTAACCTCGGCTTCATCCGAGATTCTCCGTTTACGCCAGGGGTCACGTACTGTAGGACAATATCTGATACAGTTCCAGATCCTGGCATCCGAACTGGCATGGAACGACGAGGCCCTGTATGCTGCATTCTGGCATGGCTTATCTGAGCGTATTAAAGATGAGTTAGCTACCAGAGACTTACCTTCTAAGTTAGATGAGCTAATCTCACTCTGCACGAAAGTGGATTTACGTTTCAGAGAGAGAGCAACTGAGCGTGGAAGATCATCTGCTCCAAAATCTTCTGCTCCTCCTCCTCGTCAACTGTCACCATCTAAAGATGAGCCCATGCAACTTGGCCGTTCCCGTTTAACTCCTGCTGAGCGCCGAAGACGTCTCTCCGAGTTTCTCTGTCTCTATTGTGCAGCTCCGTCTCACACCATTAATGCCTGTCCCAAACGTCCGGGAAACTCCAAATCCTAGCTCGCCAAGGAGAGGGCCGGCTAGGAGTAATGATCTCCTCTCTATCTCCTCAAGATTGTAATCTCCCAGTCTCGCTTCAAGTTGCTCAACGTTATCGGAACGTCATTGCCCTCCTTGATTCCGGAGCAGCTGGGAACTTTATTACCGAAGCCTATGTTAAACGGTGGTCCCTACCCACCGAGAGACTTCCTTCGTCCATTTCTTTAACTGCCGTGGATGGCAGCAAAATTTTTGATGCAGTTATTTCTTTAAGGACTCTACCAGTTCGTCTGAGAGTGGGAGTTCTTCATTCCGAACTTATTTCTTTTTTAGTGATTCCAAGAGCCACACATCCTGTGGTCCTGGGCCTTCCATGGCTCCGTCTTCACAATCCTACAATTGATTGGACGACTACGCAAATCCTGGCATGGGGTTCCTCCTGTGCTGAGACATGTTTGTTTAAAGTATTGCCTGTCTGTTCTTCCTCCCCCAGGTCGTCTGATGTTCCACCTCCTCCATATCAAGATTTCACGGATGTGTTCAGTAAAGCTTCTGCTGATATCCTTCCTCCTCATAGAGAATGGGACTGTCCGATTGATCTCGTTCCAGGGAAGGTTCCACCTCGAGGCCGAACTTATCCGTTGTCTCTGCCTGAGACGCATTCTATGGAGGAATATATTAAAGAGAACCTAGCAAAGGGGTTCATTCGACCTTCTTCTTCTCCAGCCGGCGCAGGCTTCTTTTTTGTAAAAAAGAAAGATGGTGGTCTGCGGCCGTGCATCGACTACAGAGGTTTGAACGACATTACCATCAAGAACCGTTATCCTTTACCCCTGATTACTGAGCTCTTTGACAGAGTTAGCGGAGCTACCATCTTTACAAAGATGGACTTGCGAGGTGCATACAATCTCATCCGGATCCGTGAGGGTGACGAGTGGAAGACCGCCTTTAACACCCGTGACGGACATTATGAGTACCTCGTCATGCCCTTCGGATTGAGCAATGCTCCAGCTTTCTTCCAGCATTTTGTCAATGAGATCTTCAGAGACATTCTATACCGTCATGTCGTGGTCTATCTAGACGATATCCTCATTTTTGCCAACGATTTAGAGGAACATCGTTTTTGGGTTAAAGAGGTTCTGTCCCGTCTCCGTGTCAATCATCTCTATTGCAAATTAGAAAAATGCGTCTTTGAAGTCAAGTCCATTCCGTTTCTAGGGTACATTGTGTCCGGTTCCGGACTAGAGATGGATCCTGAGAAACTACAAGCAATCCAAAATTGGCCGGTACCCTTAACCCTCAAAGGGGTCCAGAGGTTCTTAGGGTTCGCCAACTATTACCGAAAGTTTATACGAGACTTTTCCACCATTGTGGCGCCTATTACTGCTTTCACTAAGAAGGGTGCTAACCCGTCCAAGTGGTCTGAAGAAGCCATGCAAGCATTTCATCTTTTAAAACAAAGGTTCATCTCTGCGCCTGTTCTGAAACAGCCTGACATCGACTCTCCTTTCATCTTAGAGGTGGATGCCTCCTCCGTTGGAGTAGGAGCGGTGTTATCTCAGAGGGCTAAAGATGGCCATTTACACCCTTGCAGTTTCTTCTCCCGGAAGTTCTCCCCAGCTGAGCGCAACTATGCCATTGGCGACCAGGAGTTGCTAGCCATCAAGCTCGCTCTAGAAGAGTGGAGGTATCTGTTGGAGGGAGCTTCTCATTCAATCACCATACTTACAGACCACAAGAACCTTTTATACCTGAAGGGCGCACAATGTCTCAACCCTCGTCAGGCCAGATGGGCACTTTTCTTTTCCAGGTTCGACTTTAAACTCCAGTTTTGTCCGTCTCTCAGAATCGCAAGGCCGATGCCCTTTCCCGCTCATGGGAGCAAGAAAATGAGTCAGAGTCTTCAGACAAGCATCCTATTATAAATCCGTTGGCATTCTCCACGGTAGGGATGGACTCTACGCCCCCATCAGGGAAAAGTTTTGTGAAGCCGATGCTAAGGAAGAAGCTCATGCATTGGGCCCATGCTTCCCGTTTTGCCGGACATACAGGTATCCAAAAAACCCTGGAGTTTATCTCTAGGTCCTATTGGTGGCCAACTCTGAAAAAGGACGTCTTGGAGTTTATTGCATCTTGCCCAAAGTGTGCCCAACATAAAGTATCCCGCCAGTCGCCTGCGGGGCAACTGGTTCCACTATCGGTTCCCCGTCGACCATGGACCCACTTGTCGATGGATTTCATTACAGACTTACCCATGTGCAACAAGTTCAATACCATCTGGGTGGTAGTTGACCGGTTCACCAAGATGGCACACTTCATTCCTCTCACCGGTCTTCCGTCAGCTTCCAAGTTGGCTCAAGTATTCATACAAGAGATCTTCCGACTCCACGGTCTTCCTGAAGAAATTATCTCAGATCGAGGAGTTCAATTCACAGCCAAATTCTGGCGAAGTTTATGTCAAGTCCTCCAAGTCAAGCTAAAGTTTTCCACAGCTTACCATCCTCAGACCAATGGTCAAACCGAGAGGGTGAATCAGGACTTGGAGGCCTTCCTCCGCATCTATGTGTCCTCCTCTCAAGATGACTGGGTTCAATTACTTCCCTGGGCCGAGTTCTGTCACAACAACCAGTATCATTCTTCATCTGCTTCAACACCATTCTTCACTAACTTTGGATTCCACCCTAAAGTCCCTGAGTTCCAACCGCTTCCAGCAACTTCTGTTCCCGCAGTGGATATCACCTTGCATCAGTTTGCCAATATCTGGAAGAGCGTACGATCAGCTCTGCTCAAGGCATCGTTCAGGTACAAGAAGTTTGCGGATAAGAAGCGTCGAGCAGTTCCTGCTCTCAAGGTGGGTGATCGGGTATGGTTATCCACGAAGAATTTGAGGTTAAGAGTTCCCAGTATGAAGTTTGCACCTCGCTATATCGGTCCTTTCAAGATTGAACAAGTCATCAATCCTGTTGCTTACAGACTCCAGTTGCCTCCCTTCTTAAAAATACCCAGGACATTCCATGTTTCCCTGTTGAAACCGCTGATCTTGGATCGGTTTCATTCCTCACTTCCTCCAACTCCGAAAGTCCAAACTCAACGAGGCGTTGAGTATGAAGTGGCCAAGATCCTGGACTCACGTCACCGTTACGGTCAACTACAATATCTTATTGACTGGAAGGGTTATGGTCCTGAGGAACGTTCATGGACCAATGCTTCTGATGTCCATGCTCCTGCCTTGGTCCGGAGATTCCATTCCAAGTTTCCTCAAAAGCCAAAGAAGTGTCCTGGGGCCACTCCTAAAGGGGGGGGTGCTGTCACGATCCGGGTATCTGGACGCCATTTCTTACCCATCAGATGCCTCCTAAGGCTGGCTCAGCGCTCCAGGACCGGATCCCATCTGTTATCCTGATGTGTACATTCCTGTATCCTCTCCTGTCACTCTGGGACGCTGTCACAGTAAACGCCATATTACACCTGGCATGGCGTCTCCCGCGGCCTCCGCCGCCGTCCCTGAACTTCTGCATGCAGAGTGTCTGAGTGGCGATTACGTCAGCCGCGGCCTCCGCTGTGTCCGCGTGGTTGGATGTGCATCTGTCAGCCTGGCGCCTCCTGTCTCCGGTGGCCGGCGCCGCCATTACTGTTTTCATTACCACATGGATTACAAACCAAACTTCCCTCCAAGTGTCTGCATGGGCGCAGCCATCTTGGATTCTGTCAGCTGATCATTTCCACCAATCTGTTCTCAGTATTGATAATCTGCATAATTGCCTAGCCAATCCCTTCCTTGCTGCAGGTATAAATACACTGTGCCTGAGCAAGGAAGGCGTCAGTGCTTTGGTTGTCAAACCTAGTTCCTGTTTGTCTCTCTCCTGTGATTGTCTTCCAGGTTCCAGCTCCTGTCTCAAGACTTCCACCATAGAGACCCGCACCAGCATTCCACCTGCGGTGTAGCCTGACTCTCCAATCCATTGTGGATTCATCTGTTTCCAGCTACAACATTACCTGCTTCCAGCTCAGCTTCCAGCAGAGTACAGCTTCCCTTAAAGGGCCGGTGTCCTTTCTACACTTTACCACTCTCCACCGGTATTATTATTTCTCCGCTCTCAAGTTCTACATTTCAGTTCATATTTCATCGCTCCCAAGTTCATTTATTATTTAACTGGTTCCAGCCAGTATCCACTCCGTGCTACCAACAGTCTGGTTCCAGCCAGTATCCACAGCAGCTGTTTTACCTTCAGCAACCCAGCTTTTCCTGGAACACCAGCTGGCACAATCCTGGGTTATCTCCATTGCTACAGTCGGGCCTGGTAAGGACTTTCCATCTAGAAGATCATAAGAACTATCTCACACTACCAGTGCCCTGTGGCTCCTGCCATCCTGTAGTACCCAGGAACTGTATTTATTCTTTGCTGACTTTTACGTTTTCTTTTACTGCTGCTGTGTTGCGGAGTTGTCATAATAAACATCATTGACTTTTATCCAAGTTGTCGTGGTCACGCCTTCGGGCAGTTATTATTCATGTTACTTACATGTCCAGGGGTCTGATACAACCTCCCAGGTTCCGGTACATCTCAGCCCCTACAACTGAGGCTGCCTCCCGTCAGCTCAGGCCCTCAGTTGTGACACTAGGCGATTCATCGCGCCCTACGGGCGCTCTTTACACCGTCGTTTGTGGCTACGCCCCGTTAACCCTTGCACTCCTTTGAACATACGCAGGCCAGTAGAGAACAGATGCAGAAATGCAGGGCAATATAGAGGGCATACAGAAAAGAGAGAGGCGAAGGGGGGGGGGGGGGGGAATGTACAGAAACGCTGTGCGATAGGTAAAGGATAGGGAGAGGCAGGGTGGTAGGGAGAGGATAAAGAGAGGCAAGGTGTTACAAAACAAAATACCGGTGGGTGCTGTGGGTACCACGGGTGGGGAAGGGGTGTTGCGGTTGGGGAAGGGAGTGCTGCGGGTGGTGGAGGTGAGGGTGTGGGTGCTATGGGTGGGGGAAGGGGCAGGAGTGCCGGGGGTGGGGGAGGGACGTGTGCCGCGGGAGGGGGGCGGATGTGAAGGATGCTGTGGGTGTTTAGGTGAGGGAGGGGCGTGTGGCACGGGTGGGGGGCGTATGTGGTGGATGCCGCGGGGAGGGTGGTGGGTTGCAGGGGGGAGAGGTGGGTATGGGGGTGGTGCGGGGTATTTGGGGTTGGGCCGGTTGCTTTTGCTGGTTGTGGGTGTTACGGGAGGCGGTGGGAGTGCTGTGGGTGGGGGAGGGGTGTGTGCCGCGGGTGGGGGGCGAATGAGGTGGGTGCTGTGGGTGAGGGAGGGGCGGGGTGTGTGGATGTTGTGGGTGGGGTGGAGGGTGCAGGGGGGCGCGGGGGTAGGTAGAGGTAGGTGTGGGGTGGTGGAGGTGGGGGGGTGCTGCGGGTGGGGGAGGGGTGGGTGGGGTGGAGGGTGTAGCGGGGGGAGAGGTTGGTATAGGGGTGGGGGTAGTGCGGGTGGGGGAGGGGCATGGGGTTTTGCGGGGTGTTGGTGTTACGGGTGGGGGAGGGGGCGGGAGTGCAGCGGGTGGGGAAGGGGTGTGTGCTACGGGTGGGGGCGAGAGTGCAGCGGGTGGGGGAGGGGTGTGTGCTGCGGGTGGGGGAGGGAATGGCGCGGGTGGGGGAGGAGTGTGTGCGGGGGGAGGGGGCGGGAATGGTGCGGGTGGGGGAGGGGGCGGGAATGGCGCGGGTGGGGGAGGGGTGTGTGCGGGAATGGCGGGGGAGGGCGCGGGTGGGGGAGGGGTGCGTTCCGCGTGTGGGAGAGGGGTGTATGCAGCGGGTGGGGAGGGGTGCCGCGGGTGGGGGAGGGGGCGGGAGTGCCGCGGGTTGGGTGGATGCCGCGGGCCGTGTGCCGTGGTTGGGTGGGGTGCGTGTTGCGGATGGGTGCGTGTCGCGGGTGGGGGAGCGGTGCGTGCCGCGGGTGGGGGAGGGGGGGCGGGAGTGCCGCGGGTTGGGTGGATGCCGCGGGTGGGAGGGTGCGGGATGCCGCGTGCCGTGGTTGGGTGGGGTGGATTCCTGTCTCCCAAATCCCCAGCAGTGTCCCAGATCAGAGCGCCCACCTTTCGGGCCAGGCGCATCACGCACAGCACGCAGCTCAGCACAGATTGCCGGAACTCCTCATATGTCAGCCAGTCCTAGAGCCGCTGAAGCAGGATGGAGAGGCGGGACCCGGCCCAGCGAGCCCCCTTCCTGAGCTGCCGAGCGCCGGACGCGGCCGTTCTACTGCCCAGAGCCCGGAGCAGCACGGAGCGGAGCAGGAGGAGCGGGGCGGGCATAGTGTGGGGGCGGCTGGGGGGAGACGGGCAGCGGTCCCAGAGGGAGGGGACTGTCCAGCCGCCGAGACCTGTGCCTGTGACTCCGCCCAGCGTTACGGGCACAGAGTCACAGACTAAGGCAAATATATAGGAGATATATATATATATATATATATATATATATATACACACTAAATAAATAAATTATATATATATATATATATACTAAATAGAGCCCCCGCCAGTATAAAAAAAATTGAATGTGAGGGGGCGTGGCTTAGCCCTCACAGCTTACCAGCGCCATTTTCTCTTCACAGGATGCAGAGACGCTTGCCCGGACCCCGCACGTCTGCACAAGTAACAGGGTGCAAAACGGGGGGAGGGGCACAGTAAATTGGTGCTACTATCATTTGATATAAGAGCGCAAACAGGTCTGAGGCAGTGTGTGAAACGTTTCAGTACCGGGATAGGTGCTGGGGTGTGAGCTGGTAAACTCCCTTTGTGTTTCCCTAACAGGCTTTCCGTGGGTCTGTCCCCTATAGCCAGTGTGTTGGTGCGTGTCGGTACGTGTGTGTCGACATGTCTGAGGCTGAGTGCTCCTCCCCGGAGGAAGTTGCAGTGGGGGCGGATAAGGCGCTGGGAGTGACTCTGTCGGCACCGCCGACTGCTGATTGGGTGGATATGTTGAGTACGTTGAATGCAAATGTGGCGTTATTGACTAAAAGGCTGGATAAATCTGATTCTCAGACCCAAACATGGAGGAAATCCATGGAGGACACCTTGTCTCAGGTCCAGACCCCCTCAGGGTCTCAAAAGCGTTCATTTACCCAGATGGCAGATACGGATTCCGACACGGACTCTGACTCCAGTGTCGACTATAGTGAAGCCAGTTTAAATCCGAAACTGGTTAAGAGTATTCAGTACATGATTGTGGCAATTAAAGACGTTTCTCTGACGTCCTAAGTGGATGCTGGGACTCCGTAAGGACCATGGGGAATAGCGGCTCCGCAGGAGACTGGGCACAACTAAAAGAAAGCTTTTGGTCTAACTGGTGTGCACTGGCTCCTCCCTCTATGACCCTCCTCCACACTTCAGTTAGAATCTTGTGCCCGGCTGAGCTGGATGCACACTAGGGGCTCTCCTGAGCTCCTAGAAAAAAAAAAAGTATATACTTTAGGTTTTTTATTTTCAGTGAGATCTGTTGGCAACAGACTCACTGCTACGAGGGACTAAGGGGAGAAGAAGTGAACCTACCTGCTTGCAGCTAGCTTGGGCTTCTTAGGCTACTGGACACCATTAGCTCCAGAGGGATCGAACACAGGACCCGACCTCGATCGTCCGGTCCCGGAGCCGCGCCGCCGTCCCCCTTACAGAGCCAGAAGCATGAAGATGGTCCGGAAAATCGGAGGCAGAAGACTTCGGTCTTCAACAAGGTAGCGCACAGCACTGCAGCTGTGCGCCATTGCTCCTCATGCACACCTCACACTCCGGTCACTGATGGGTGCAGGGCGCTGGGGGGGGGGGCGCCCTGAGCAGCAATATTAATACCTTGGCTGGCAAAAAATCACAATATATAGTCCCAGAGGCTATATATGTGATAAATACCCGTGCCAGAATCCATAAAAAAGCGGGAGAAAAGTCCGCCGAAAAAGGGGCGGGGCTATCTCCCTCAGCACACTGGCGCCATTTTTCCCTCACAGCTCCGCTAGAAGGATCGCTCCCTGGCTCTCCCCTGCAGTTTCAAGCTACAAAAGGGTGAAAAAGAGAGGGGGGGGGGCACTAAATTTAGGCGCAGCAATATATATATATATATATATATATATATATATATATATATAAGCAGCTATAAGGGAAAACACTCAGTTATAGTCTTAATCCCTGTGTTATATAGCGCTCTGGTGTGTGCTGGCATACTCTCTCTCTGTCTCCCCAAAGGGCTTTGTGTGGTCCTGTCCTCTGTCAGAGCATTCCCTGTGTGTGTGCGGTGTGTCGGTACGGCTGTGTCGACATGTTTGATGAGGAGGCTTACGTGGAGGCGGAGCAGATGCCGATAAATGTGATGTCACCCCCTGCGGGGCCGACACCTGAGTGGATAGTTATGTGGAAGGAATTACGTGACAGTGTCGACTCCTTACATAAAAGGTTTGACGACATACCAAATATGGGACAGCCGGCTTCTCAGCCTGTGCCTGCCCAGGCGTCTCAAAAGCCATCAGGGGCTCTAAAACGCCCGCTACCTCAGATGGCAGACACAGATGTCGACACGGATACTGACTCCAGTGTCGACGACGATGAGACTAATGTAACTTCCAATAGGGCCACACGTTACATGATTGAGGCAATGAAAAATGTGTTGCATATTTCTGATGTTACCCCAGGTACCACAAAAAAGGGTATTATGTTTGGAGAGAAAAAACTACCAGTAGTTTTTCCTCCATCTGAGGAATTAAATGAAGTGTGTGAAGAAGCGTGGGCTTCCCCCGATAAGAAACTGGTAATTTCTAAAAGGTTACTAATGACGTACCCTTTCCCGCCAGAGGATAGGTCACGTTGGGAAACATCCCCTAGGGTGGATAAAGCGCTCACACGCTTGTCAAAGAAGGTGGCACTACCGTCTCCGGATACGGCCGCCCTAAAGGAACCTGCTGATAGAAAGCAGGAGGCTATCCTGAAGTCTGTATATACACACACAGGTATTATACTGAGACCAGCTATTGCTTCAGCATGGATGTGCAGTGCTGCAGCTGCGTGGTCAGATTCCCTGTCGGAAAATATTGATACCCTAGACAGGGACACTATATTGCTAACCGTAGAGCATATTAAAGACGCAGTCTTATACATGAGAGATGCACAGAGGGATATTTGCCGGCTGGCATCTAAAATAAGTGCAATGTCCATTTCTGCCAGGAGAGGGTTATGGACTCGGCAGTGGACAGGTGATGCAGATTCTAAAAGGCACATGGAAGTTTTACTTATAAGGGTGAGGAGTTGTTCGGGGATGGTCTCTCGGACCTCGTTTCCACAGCAACAGCTGGGAAGTCTGCATTTTTACCCCATGTTCCCTCACAGCCAAAGAAAGCACCGTATTATCAGGTACAGTCCTTTCGGCCCCATAAGGGCAAGCGGGTTAAAGGCGCGTCCTTTCTGCCCAGAGGCAGAGGTAGAGGGAAAAAGCTGCAGCATACAGCCAGTTCCCAGGAGCAAAAGTCCTCCCCCGCTTCCTCCAAGTCCACCGCATGACGCTGGGGCTCCACAGGCGGAGCCAGGTACGGTGGGGGCCCGTCTCAAAAACTTCAGCAATCAGTGGGCTCGCTCACGGGTGGATCCCTGGATCCTTCAAGTAGTATCTCAGGGGTACAAGCTGGAATTCGAGACGTCTCCCCCCCGCCGTTTCCTCAAATCTGCCTTACCAACAACTCCCTCAGGCAGGGAGGCAGTGCTAGAGGCAAGTCACAAGCTGTATTCCCAGCAGGTGATAGTCAAAGTGCCCCTACTTCAACAAGGACGGGGTTACTATTCCACAATGTTTGTGGTACCGAAACCGGACGGTTCGGTGAGACCCATTTTAAATTTGAAATCCTTGAACACATATATAAAAAAATTCAAGTTCAAGATGGAATCGCTCAGGGCGGTTATTGCAAGCCTGGACGAGGGGGATTACATGGTATCACTGGACATCAAGGATGCTTACCTGCATGTCCCCATTTACCATCCTCACCAGGAGTACCTCAGATTTGTGGTACAGGATTGTCATTACCAATTCCAGACGTTGCCGTTTGGTCTATCCACGGCTCCGAGGGTATTTACCAAGGTAATGGCCGAAATGATGATACTCCTTCGAAAGAAGGGAGTTTTAATTATCCCGTACTTGGACGATCTCCTGATAAAGGCGAGGTCCAGGGAGCAGTTGTTGGTCGGGGTAGCACTATCTCGGGAGGTGCTACAACAGCACGGCTGGATTCTAAATATTCCAAAGTCACAGCTGGTCCCTACGACACGTCTACTGTTCCTGGGGATGGTTCTGGACACAGAACAGAATAAAATGTGTTTCTCCCGGAGGAGAAGGCCAAGGAGCTGTCATCTCTAGTCAGAGGCCTCCTAAAACCAAAACAGGTGTCGGTGCATCACTGCACGCGGATCCTGGGAAAGATGGTAGCTTCCTACGAAGCAATTCCATTCGGCAGGTTCCATGCAAGAACCTTTCAGTGGGACCTGTTGGACAAGTGGTCCGGATCGCATCTTCAGATGCATCGGCTGATAACCCTGTCTTCAAGGACCAGGGTGTCTCTGCTGTGGTGGCTGCAAAGTGCTCATCTTCAAGAGGGCCGCAGATTCGGCATACAGGACTGGGTCCTGGTGACCACGGATGCCAGCCTTCGAGGCTGGGGGGCAGTCACACAGGGAAGAAACTTCCAAGGACTATGGTCAAGTCAGGAGACTTCCCTACACATAAATATTCTGGAACTGAGGGCCATTTTCAATGCCCTAAGTCAGGCAAAACCCCTGCTTCAAAACCAGCCGGTACTGATCCAGTCAGACAACATCACGGCAGTCGCCCATGTAAACCGACAGGGCGGCACAAGAAGCAGGACGGCGATGGCAGAAGCCACAAGGATTCTCCGATGGGCGGAAAATCACGTGTTAGCACTGTCAGCAGTGTTCATTCCGGGAGTGGACAACTGGGAAGCAGACTTCCTCAGCAGACACGACCTCCACCCGGGAGAGTGGGGACTTCATCCGGAAGTCTTCCAACTGATTGTAAACCGTTGGGAAAGGCCACAGGTGGACATGATGGCGTCCCGCCTAAACAAAAAGCTAGAAAGATATTGCGCCAGGTCGAGAGACCCTCAGGCGATAGCTGTGGACGCTCTAGTGACACCGTGGGTGTACCGGTCGGTTTATGTGTTCCCTCCTCTTCCTCTCATACCAAAGGTACTGAGGATAATAAGGAGAAGAGGAGTAAGAACTATACTCATTGTTCCGGATTGGCCAAGAAGAGCTTGGTACCCGGAACTTCAAGAAATGATCTCAGAGGACCCATGGCCTCTGCCGCTCAGACAGGACCTGCTGCAGGGGCCCTGTCTGTTCCAAGACTTACCGCGGCTGCGTTTGACGGCATGGCGGTTGAACACCGGATCCTGAAGGAAAAGGGCATTCCGGAGGAAGTCATTCCTACGCTGATTAAAGCTAGGAAAGAAGTGACCGCAAACCATTATCACCGCATTTGGCGAAAATATGTTGCGTGGTGTGAGGCCAGGAAGGCCCCAACGGAGGAATTCAGCTGGGCCGTTTTCTGCACTTCCTACAGTCAGGGGTGACTATGGGCCTCAAATTGGGTTCCATTAAGGTCCAGATTTCGGCTCTATCGATTTTCTTCCAGAGAGAACTGGCTTCACTACCTGAAGTTCAGACTTTTGTTAAGGGAGTGCTGCATATTCAGCCCCCTTTTGTGCCTCCAGTGGCACCTTGGGATCTCAACGTGGTATTGGATTTCCTAAAGTCACATTGGTATGAGCCACTTAAAACCGTGGAATTGAAATATCTCACGTGGAAAGTGGTCATGTTGTTGGCCTTGGCTTCGGCCAGGCGTGTATCAGAATTGGCAGCTTTGTCATGTAAAAGCTCTTATCTGATTTTCCATATGGATAGGGCAGAATTGAGGACTCGTCCCCAGTTTCTCCCTAAGGTGGTATCATCTTTTCATCTGAACCAACCTATCGTGGTGCCTGCGGCTACAAAAGACTTGGAGGCTTCCAAGTTGTTGGACGTAGTCAGGGCCCTGAAAATTTGTTTCCAGGACTGCTGGAGTCAGAAAGACTGACTCGCTATTTATCCTGTATGCGCCCAACAAGTTGGGTGCACCTGCTTCAAAGCAGACTATTGCTCGCTGGATCTGTAGTACGATTCAGCTTGCACATTCTGCGGCTGGACTGCTGCATCCTAAATCAGTGAAAGCCCATTCCACGAGGAAGGTGAGCTCTTCTTGGGCGGCTGCCCGAGGGGTCTCGGCTCTACAACTTTGCCGAGCAGCTACTTGGTCGGGGTCAAACACATTTGCTAAATTCTACAAGTTTGACACCCTGGCTGAGGAGGACCTAGAGTTTGCCCATTCGGTGCTGCAGAGTCATCCGCACTCTCCCGCCCGTTTGGGAGCTTTGGTATAATCCCCATGGTCCTTACGGAGTCCCAGCATCCACTTAGGACGTCAGAGAAAATAAGAATTTACTCACCGGTAATTCTGTTTCTCGTAGTCCGTAGTGGATGCTGGGCGCCCATCCCAAGTGCGGATTGTCTGCAATACTTGTATATAGTTATTGTTTAACTAAAGGGTTATTGTTGAGCCATCTGTTGAGAGGCTCAGTTATTGTCATACTGTTAACTGGGTATTGTATCACGAGTTATACGGTGTGATTGGTGTGGCTGGTATGAGTCTTACCCGGGATTCAAAATCCTTCCTTATTGTGTCAGCTCTTCCGGGCACAGTATCCTAACTGAAGTCTGGAGGAGGGTCATAGAGGGAGGAGCCAGTGCACACCAGTTAGACCAAAAGCTTTCTTTTAGTTGTGCCCAGTCTCCTGCGGAGCCGCTATTCCCCATGGTCCTTACGGAGTCCCAGCATCCACTACGGACTACGAGAAATAGAATTACCGGTGAGTAAATTCTTATTTTTACATATTACAGAAGTACCTACTATTCCTGATACAAGGGTTTGTTTGTATAAGGGTAAAAAACCTGAGGTGACGTTTCCCCCCTCTCATGAGCTGAACACTCTCTTTTTGAAAAAGCTTGGGAATCTTCTGACAAAAGGTGGCAGATTCCCGAAGGAATTCTAATGGCATATCCATTCCCCTCTAAGGACAGGAAAAAGTGGGAGTCATCCCCCATTGTGGACAAGGCTCTGTCGCTGCTGTCCAAAAAGGTGGCACTTCAGTCTCCTGACACGGCTGCCCTAAAGGACCCTGCGGATCGTAAGCAGGAAACTACCTTAAAATCCATTTATGTCACTACGGGTGCTCTGCTCAGACCTGCCGTGGCGTCGGCATGGGTGAGTAGCGCTATTGGTAAGTGGGCAGATAACTTGGCATCTGACATGGATACCCTGGATAGGGATAGTATTCTTTTATTCTTTTGACTCTCGGTTATATCAGGGACGCTGCAGCTTACCTAAAGGATGCGGCGAGGGATATTGGCCTCTTGGGATCAAGGGCCAATGCCATGGCAGTCTCGGCCAGGAGAGCACTGTGGATTCATCAATGGAATACTGATGCCGACTCTAAGAAGGCTATGGAGGCTCTGCCGTATAAAGGTGGTGTCTTGTTTGGTGACGTCCTCGCTGATCTGGTGTCTACAGCTACCGCGGGTAAGTCATAATTTCTTCCTTATGTCCCTGCAGAACAGAAAAAGACGCCTCACTATCAGATGCAGTCCTTTCGGCCCAATAAATACAAAAAAGGAAGAGGGTCGTCCTTCCTTGCCTCTAAAGGTAAAGGAAGGGGAAAAAGGTCACCTGCTGTGGCAGGTTACCAGGAGCAGAAGTCCTCCCCGGCTTCTGCCAACTCCACCGCATTACGCTGGGGCTCCTCTGCGGGAGTCCGTACCGGTGGGGGCACGTCTCCGACTCTTCAATCAGGTCTGGTTTCACTCGGGCCTGGATCCTTGGGTGTTAGAAATAGTGTCCCAAGGGTACAAACTTGAGTTTCAAGACGTGCCCCCCCACCGTTTTTTCAAATCAGCCTTGCTAGTTTCTCTGCCAGAAAGGGAAGTAGTGTGCGCTCCGATACAAAAGCTGTGTCAACAGCGTGTCATTGTCACGGTACCCCCGTCACAACGGGGAGAAGGGTTTTATTCGAGCCTGTTTGTCGTCCCAAAGCCGGATGGCTCGGTCAGACCGATCCTGAACCTAAAATCCCTCAATCTATATTTGAAAAGTTTCAAGTTCAAGATGGAATCTCCTCGAGAAGTGATCGCCAGTCTGGAAGGGGGGGATTTTATGGCATCAGTCGACATCAAAGATGCGTACTTACATGTCCCAATATATCCTCCACATCAAGTTTTCCTGAGGTTTGCTGTTCAGGATTGTCATTACCAATTTCAGACGTTGCCGTTTGGTCTTTCCACGGCTCCGAGGGTTTTCACCAAAGTAATGGCGGAAATGATGGTGCTCCTGCGCAAGCAGGGTGTCACAATTATCCCGTACTTGGACGATCTCCTGATAAAGGCGAGATCAAAGGAGCAGTTGCTAAGAAACGTTGCGCTCTCCCTGACACTTCTGCAACAACATGGTTGGATCCTAAATTTGCCAAAGTCACAGTTGATTCCGACAACACGGCTGTCTTTCTTGGGCATGATCCTGGACACGGAACTGCAGAGAGTGTTCTCCCAGCGGAAAAAGCTCTGGAAATCCAGACCATGGTCAAGGAGATTCTGAAACCGTCAAGAGTGTCGATTCATCAATGCACTCGGGTGCTGGGGAAGATCGTCGGGTGCTTATGAAGCCATTCCATTTGGCAGGTTTCATGCTCGGGTATTTCAGTGGGACCTGTTGGACACGTGGTCCGGGTCTCACCTGCACATGCACCGGAAAATAAGCCTATCTTCCAGGACCAGAATATCTCTCCTGTGGTGGCTTCACACTTCTCACCTCCAAGAGGGACGCAGGTTCGGGGTCCAGGATTAGGTCCTGGTGACCACGGATGCAAGCCTCCGGGGCTGGGGAGCAGTCACACACGGAAAAAAATTCCAGGGAAAATGGTCAAGCCAGGAAGCTTGTCTGCACATAAATGTTCTGGAATTAAGAGCCATCTACAACGGCCTTCTACAAGCGGCACACCTTCGCAGTCTGCCTATCCTGATTCAGTCGGACAACGTAACAGCAGTGGCGTACATAAACCGCCAGGGTGGAACAAAGAGCAGAGCGGCAATGGCGGAGGCCACAAAAGTTCTCCGCTGGGCGGAAAAACATGTAAGCGCTCTGTCAGCAGTCTTCCTTTCGGGCGTGGACAACTGGGAAGCAGATTTCCTCAGCAGACATGATCTCCATCCAGGAGAGTGGGGTCTTCATCAAGAGGTTTTTGCAGAAGTGACAAGTCGTTGGGGAATTCCTCAAATAGACATGATGGCGTCTCGCCTCAACAAGAAGCTTCAGAGATATTTGTTCCAGGTCGAGGGACCCTCAAGCCAGTGCAGTGGACGCCCTGGTTTCTCCGTGGGTGTTTCAGTCACTATATGTGTTCCCTCCACTTCCACTCATTCCAAAAGTGATAAGAATCATAAGAAGAACAAGGGTTCAGGCGATACTCATTGTTCCAGATTGGCCACGGAGGGCCAGGTATATTCAGGATATTCAGGAATTACTCATAGGAGATCCCTGGCCTCTCCCTCTGAGAGAGGATCTGTTACTGCAAGGGCCATGCGTGTTCCAGGACTTACCGCAGTTGCGTTTGACGGTGTGGAGGTTGAACGCCAAATCCTAGCTCGCAAGGGTATTCCCGGGGAAGTCATCCCCACTCTGCTTAAGGCTAGAAAGGAGGTTACAGTGAAGCATTATCACTGTATTTGGAGAAAATATGTGTCTTGGTGTGAATCCAAGAGGGCTCCTACGGAAGAATTTCAGCTGGGTCGTTTCCTCCATTTTTTGCAGGCAGGTGTGGATGCAGGCCTGAAATTAGGCTCCATTAAAGTGCAGATTTAGACATTATCTATTTTCTTTCCAAAAGAATTGGTCGCCCTTCCAGAGGTTCAGACTTTCGTGAAAGGAGTGCTGCACATCCAACCTCCGTTTGTGCCACCTGTGGCACCATGGGACCTTGACGTGGTGTTGAAATTTCTTATGTCACACTGGTTTGAACCTTTGCGAAAGGTTGAGTTGAAATTTCTCACTTGGAAAGTGGTCATGCTTTTGGCCTTGGCGTCCGCAAGGCGGGTGTCGGAATTAGCGGCTTTGTCTCACAAGAGGCCCTATTTGATATTCCATGTGGATAGAGCGGAATTGAGAACTCGTCAGCAATTTCTGCCAAAGGTGGTTTCTTCGTTTCACATAAACCAACCTATTGTGGTGCCTGTGGCTACGGGAGCCTTGGCTGTTTCAAAGTCTCTCGATGTAGCCAGAGTTTTGAAAATTTATGTCGCCAGAACGGCTCAGATCAGGAAATCAGAGGCTCTGTTTGTCCTATATGCTCCCAACAAACTTGGGGCTCCTGCTTCCAAGCAGACTATTGCACGCTGGATCTGTAATACAATTCGGCATGCTCATTCTACGGCGGGATTGCCGTTACCGAAGCCGGTGAAGGCCCATTCTACCAGGAAGGTGGGCTCATCTTGGGCGGCTGCCCGAGGAGTCTCGGCGCTTCAACTTTGCCGAGCAGCTACTTGGTCGGGTTCAAACACTTTTGCTAAGTTCTACAAGTTTGATACCCTGGCTGATGAGGACCTCATGTTTGCTTAATCGGTGCTGCAGAGTCGTCCGCACTCTCCCGCCCGGTCTGGAGCTTTGGTATAAACCCCATGGTCCTTTTGGAGTCTCCAGCATCCTCTAGGACGTTAGAGAAAATAGGATTTTAATACCTACCGGTAAATCCTTTTCTCCTAGTCCGTAGAGGATGCTGGGCGCCCGTCCCTGTGCGAACTGTATTTGCAGTAGTGTTGATAGTTATTGCTTCTGTTACACAGAGGTTGTGTATCTGTTATGTTCAGCCTGTTGCTGTTTTTGGTTCATGCTGTTAACTGGTATTTCTTAAAAGCCATGTTGTACGGTGTGTTGTGGTGTGAGCTGGTATGTATCTCGCCTTTAGTTAACAAAATCCTTTTTCCTCGAAATGTCCGTCTCCCTGGGCACAGTTCCTATAACTGAGGTCTGTAGGAGGGGCATAGAGGGAGGAGCCAGTTCACACCCATTTAAAGTCTTAAAGTGCCCATGTCTCCTGCGGATCCCGTCTGTACCCCATGGTCCTTTTGGAGTCCCCAGCATCCTCTACGGACTAGGAGAAAAGGATTTACCGGTAGGTATTAAAATCCTATTTTTTTTTTATGATTAATTAAAAGTTGTGGTTTTACGCTATGTGGAGCTTTTTCTAGATCTCTTTGAGGTGAATATTCAGAAAGAGAAGTTTGAAAGACGACTGCTGTTTTACACGTTCAATATTTGGCCTATTGGAGGCCTAAAAAGGGTACGAAGCAAACCATATTGATTATCGATAATCACTTGTTTCCAACCTACTGGTGCCCTATGAGAAGTGTCCTTGTTTTGTTTTTTTCTTTGAGGCTAACCTACGGATGCAATAGAGACTTGCGTCTGGAAAAGTGAAAATTTTCAATATTGGTGGGGCTACCAGAAAGATATAAAGTTTCATACCCAGAAAAGTTTCTCATCCCAATAGGGGGGCGCATATTCTAATTTTTCTATATATAGCTTCATCTCTATTACTATTTATAAATCTCATGTAAGTAAAATATAACTGTTTGCTATGGCAGAGCAGTACAGGCCAATGCTTTGTCTGATTTGTAGGTATTGGAACAGCTGAAGTCTGTTGAATTGTGTTTATGTGACTGACTTTACACTACTCTTCAAACTGAACTTTCTTTTTTTATTGTTTTTAGTTCAATTCCAATAGATTACAACCTGTATAGAAAATTCTGGGCTCTACAAGACTTCTTCAGGAATCCTGTGCAGTGCTATGACAAAAATGCCTGGAAAACATTCCTGAAGGTAAACATATCCCTCACAGACTTGTATCCGCAGAGATACTAATGTATATTGTTTCATTACTATTTCTAAAATCCTTTTTGTTACTAGAGTAGCACAGATCAAGAGGACAAAAACAAGACAATTCAGTCATCCAGTGCTTCATAGTGTCGTATAACTCAGACATGTTGTGGTCCTGAAGACTCTCATTGTTCTTAATTCAAACAGTATTTTATTGAAAAAAAGAAGTCATACATGCTAGAAAGCATTTATACAAGATAAAGGAGACTTGCAGTGGTAACCATGAAATACAGGAAAACTGTACAGATTGGGACAATAAGGAAAAATGCACCACAGTACATTTGTGTATCGTGTCTAAGCGCAGTGGGTAGTAACAAAATTGTACAACTTTAAGGAGAATAAATGTAAAAATACGTAAGTGATGTGGTAGGGGTAAGAAAGGGGTAAGGGAAGACCAAGGCATAAAGGGAAGAGGGAATGGAGACTAGGGTTAGAAAATCTACATCTTAACCGTATCCCTGAAGACTTTTTAATCCCTGTTCCCTACCGCTCAGACTGCCCAAAACAATTAACCATGAAACTTGCAATGTCTATTGCATTTATTTTCGCTCTTTCACATAGTTAGAAAGTAGTAATGGCCAATTGAATGGTCTTGAGTGATATGGTATCTACAATTGCCAGAAACAGATATATTGGTATATAGATAACAGATGCACAAGTGGCCGGCTGCTTCTTTCACAGAATGCCTCAAAACACTGCAGTGCAAAAGAAATAGGACACAATGACTGCACAGTGCTACTGTAGTACTGTGTGCAGCAGATTAGATTGTGTTACCAACATTTTTAGCTGTTGTAAAGATGCAGAACTAACGCAGAGAAAAGTCTGGTTGGTGTAAAATATAAATAAATATAGGGCCCAGTTCTGTAACAGCGTAAGCCGTAAGCTGTACCTCCCTGACTTTACATAATGTCTTACAATGAAGGAAGCTATTTGCAGTTCTGTCTTTAAACAAAAAGCAATTCCCACACTGACTGTAGAGAAAAAAGCAAACTAGTAGAATGGTTCTGTGTGCGCTACCCTCCCACTGTGGATTTATACTTCCACATTCACCACTACACTACGCTGTCAAACATACTATTATTTAGCCGGCCAATAAGAAAGCTGCATAATGGTGGTCTGCTCTGCTGTGTATTTGGGAAACAAGCTGAGACTAAAATGCCAAGCTGTGATAGAAGATTGTTTTCTATATCTGGGCCAAATTATTGAGACAGCCAATATATCAAATTGATTGCATGGGTATGGGATGGAACTGAGAGCGAACACAAATTCTATGCCATAAATTGGTGTGTGATGTCCAACACTTGCAGGATGGCGTTGCCCCACCCCCTGCTTTACCCTCTCCACAGCCTGCATCTGTTGGAGTTGGATTGTCCAGCTATCAATGCAGATGTCACAGCATGTTGTCAGTAACATAGACTGAATCTGGAGAGTTCTATTTGTATAAATAGTCCTCTAGATAAAATAAAGTACTACGTTGCCTGGATAGTGGTAACAGGGAAGGCGTCCTAGCCAGTGACTATTGCTGTGGGTTTTTGTTGTTTTGTGGGTCAAAAATCTTTCTCTGTTGCTTGGCCATCTGTCTAATAGCATCATTTCAAAGACTACAGTCCAGTTTAAAATAAGAGTTTCTCTGGCTGGGTCCACAGGATTATCCACAGGATAACATTGGGATATTGTCGAGCGACAGCGAAAATGGCACCAACACGGTCACGAGCTTTCTGGCCTCCCAGGATGCATTGGGGCCTCCACTATATAGTCCCGCCCACTGACTCAGTCAGATCAGTTTTTTGCTTGGTGCGGCAGGAAGCCGCATGGTCACAGGGCTGCTGTGAAAGCAGCCTCAAGTTTTCATTACTTTATTTTTATAGACTTACTGTTTTGGTTTGAGCGACTTCTCTTAACAGCGTCTTAAACGTGTATTAGAAAGAGTCGCTCCAACAACTCCCCACCGGGTCGCAACAACGCTTACCTTCGCGGTACAGTGCTGTCTCGACGGGCGTCTGTGTCGGATGTTCTAGCAGGTCCAGCAGACGTAACCAGGCTGCGGCCAGAGCATGGGGAGACGGTGAGTCTATGGACTTCCTCTTACTAGAGGGGTCAGGACACAGCTACGCTGATTTGGTGGAGACTACAAACAGTGTGTTGATGCGCCGAACATCTCGAGTGTGACAGCGCTACGCTCCGGGGATCATAGGCGCCAGGACTAGGTGAGGCCGCGATCCTGGGAGTTTAAGTCAACAGGGGGTTTCAGACGCTCTCCTGGCCGTCCCTCCTCCGAGTTCATGGCCAGTTCCCGCGGGTCTCTCGTTTCATGAACTGAATGACCTCACTTCCGGCTCAGACGCTACCACGAGGGTACTCGGTCGCAGCTTAGACGCTGCGGTTGTGTACACTGGATATAAACCCGCACAGACCGAGTCGCAGGCCTTTAGTGTCTGCATGCACGTGGAGTCGCTCAGCGTCCGTGTCCGTTGGTGAGCGTCCGTGTCCGTTATCAGTTACCAAGAGCGGCAGTGTACACCAGTAGCGTCTGAATCCACTCAGCGTCTTTGCTTGGATATGGAAGTGTGGTGAGTCTCCCTGTATCCCGCTCCCTGGAGGCAGGGTATACAGTACTAAAAATTCCTTCTACTTCTTAGTGTGCACTGTTAATTTTTAGTACCTATTGCATATGAGACCTGTATATTACTGTGTTTTCTGCATGTTATGTTGAAAAAGAACCAGTTAAACAGAAGTACAATTTTCCTACTTATGTATAAGTTATTATGGAGGTTGTATTCTCATATGACAATGTCTAATGCTTTAACATGTGACTGACTGCTAGTATGTGTGCTGACTTTTCTGTGTAATGTCAGTCCTGTTCTGACCCTCAAATCAGGTGCACTGTGGTCAGATTGATTTCACCTCTATATACTGATTATAGGGTGTGGTTCAGTCACAAAATTGTGTAGTCAATATCAGAAAAAATGTCTGTGAGCGGCAAAAGTGATGAGGAGAATTTGTCAAGCACTCCTACAGCCCTAACATGCTTATCTTGTAAGTCAGGGGTAATTGATATGATTCAATTGGTCACTTATGAGGGTTTGTGTGCAAACTGTTTCGCTTTTCAGCGAAGTAAAAAACAGGAGTTAGTTCAACCTCCAGTAGAGCGACCATGGAATATGTTCGCAAAGACTCTGTCTTCAATAGCGGACAGGTTAGCTCCAGTAGCACCACCTCAAGGGTTAGGTTACACTATGAACCCATACATGCAGCTCCCTTCCTATGGTTTGGTTCCAGTAGCCTCTACAAGCAACCAAGGGGTAGGTAAGACTAAGACAGATACGTCTGTATGGCAGACTACACAAGAGGATACATCGGATGATGATGCGGAAACAATAGATTCAACTCCGTATGATGATCAGTCGCAGAGCTTTAGTTCAGATGATGTAGCTGAACTCATTAATGCAGTAAAGGCTGTGCTTTCTCTGGAAGAACCAGCCAAGACAGCGTTAAAAGCAAAAGCACCTTCTCTTACCAGAGAAGAAAATAGTCAAGGTGCAGGTCATGGCTCAGGAAGCGTTGCAAGCCCAGACAATGTCAGTCCATGCAGCAATGCGACTGTTGGGTCTGATGAAAGTCAGTGAAAGTCAGTGAAAGCTGAATTTCCAACGTCAGAGGAGTTGACGGAAATGATGGATGAGCCATTTCCTGCTGGAGATTGTTCGAAGAGAGAAGTTCCTCCAAAAGTAGATGCACATGTTCTGCGACTAGTGCACAAATCTGCTTTGCCACTGTCATCTACCTCTTTGAATGATGTCACAGACAGGAGGGTAGAGAGCCTATTGAAAAATATTTTTTCTCTTGTGGGTGCAGTGGTAAGACCTGCTATGGCTTCGGCCTGGGAAGCAAAGGCAATGGGCGAATGGATAGAGGAACTAAAGAATGACATCCCCTCTCCTACTAGGGAGCAAGAGGATCGTCTTTGCCGTTTAAGACAATCTGCCCAGTATTTAGAAGAAGCAGCCATTGATGTAGGCACTGTTGCTTCTAAAGCTTCAGCCCTGGCAGTAGTCGCTCGCAGAGCAGTCTGGCTACGGACCTGGAAGGCAGATGCGGAGTCCAAGAAGGAATTGGAAGCATTGCCTTTCGTGGGTAATATATTATTTGGAAAACCTTTATCGGATATCCTAGAGTCAGAGGCTGAATCGAAGAAGGTCAGATTTCCGGCTACCTACAACCCTAAGTCCAAGGGTTTAAAATTTTGCTCATTTCGCTGGCAAAGCAAAGCGAAAGGTAAAGAGGAGCCTAAACAACCCCAGTTTAAATCCAGGGGTAGGAAGCAGTGGGCTAGCAAAAAGCCAGCTTCCAAACCTGAACAAAAGCCCTCAGCCTGAAGAGACGGGCCTCCGCCTGGAGGATTCCAGGGTTGGGGGCCGACTCCTGCAATTTGCACACACATGGCAACAGTCAACAACAGATGCCTGGGTGCAGAAGGTAGTATCTCAGGAGTATGGGTTCCCATTCAGGAGGCAGCCTCCTCAAAGATTTTTTTGCACCAGACCGTCTCGTATAGAGTCGAAGGCCAATGCCTTGCAAGAAGCAGTCCAAAAATTACTGCAGTCAGGTGTGATTGTCCCAGTACCTCCATCGCAAAAGGGATAGGGGTATTACTCCAATCTGTTTCTAATCCAGAAACCAAATGGGTCATATCGACCAATTCTAAATCTGAAGATGTTGAACAATTACATATGGATCCCGAAGTTCCACATGGAGACGTTACGCTCCACAATGTTGGCTATGGAACCGGGAGACTATATGGTATCTCTGGATGTGCGGGATGCTTACCTACATGTGCCTATAGCACTATCACATCAGTGTTACCTCAGGTTTGCCATCCTCAAGGAACACTTCCAGTTCCAAGCTCTGCCTTTCGGGCTAGCTACAGCACCCAGGGTGTTTACCAAGATCATGGTGGTTATGGCAGCTTGTCTGCGCAAACAAGGGATAAGGATATTCCCATACCTAGACGACCTATTAATCTTAGCACAGTCGCAAGATTTACTGTTGAGCCATCTCCAACAGACGATAGTTTGTTTACAGAGACACGGGTGGCTCATAAATTGGGAGAAGTCGTCCCTGAATCCATCACAGCGGATGGTTCATTTGGGAGCCATATTGGATTCAGACCTACAGAGAGTTCTCTTACCAGAGAAGAAAATAGTCAAGGTGCAGGTCATGGCTCAGGAAGCGTTGCAAGCCCAGACAATGTCAGTCCATGCAGCAATGCGACTGTTGGGTCTGATGGTATCAACGTTCGACATGGTGGAATATGCGCAATTCCACTCCAGACCATTGCAGCATCTCATTTTGACAAAATGGAACGGAAATCATCAAACAATAAAGAAGCAGATGATAAAGATTCCAGTAAATGTAAAAAGGTCTCTAGCATGGTGGCTACAGACAGACCATTTAAACAAGGGGAGACCTTTTGGATAAAAGAGTGGCAAGTCCTGACGACAGATGCCAGCCTGCAAGGTTGGGGGGCGGTACTCGGAAGCCTATGGTTCCAGGGAAAATGGACCGCAAGGGAAAGTCGCCTGCCGATAAATCTGTTAGAAATAAGAGCCATTTACTTGGCCCTAGTTCAGGCAAAGGACAATCTACAAGGAAGACCAGTCCAGATCCGCTCAGACAATGCGACGGCAGTAGCATACCTAAATCATCAAGGAGGGACTCACAGCAAGAGTCTGATAGAGGAAGTAACTCCCATTCTAAAGTGGGCAGAACTCCATCTCCCAGCATTGTCAGCAGTATTTGTCCCGGGTGTACTAAATTGGGAAGCGGATTTTCTCAGTCGGCACACCATTCAGGAAACCGAATGGGCACTACACCCAGAAGTGTTTCAGACACTGGTGAACAGATGGGGTCTACCGGAGATAGACCTTATGGCGTCTCGTCTAAACAACAAAGTTCCGAGGTACGGATCAAGAACAAGGGACCCAGGAGCAGTCCTGGTAGACGCACTGTCAGTAGAATGGAGGTTTCAGCTGGCATATCTGTTCCCTCCAATATCTCTGTTACCCAGAGTAGTGAGAAAGATAAAACATGCAAAAGGAGCAATCATTCTAATAGCTCCAGCTTGGCCAAGAAGGCATTGGTACACAGATCTGTGGAGAATGTCCGTGGAAGCACCGATACTGCTCCCTCAACGTCCAGATCTGTTAATGCAGGGTCCTTGTTGTCACAGTCATCTGGATCGCCTGTCTTTGACGGCGTGGCTGTTGAAACCTCTATCTTAGAGGCTAAAGGATTTTCAAAGCAAGTAATCCAAACCATGCTTAGAGCAAGAAAGCCTTCTTCGGCCCGTGTATATCATAGAATATGGCAAGCCTATATTCATTGGTGTTCTGGAAAAAATTACAATCCAAGAGCCTTTAAAGTAGCTAGGATTTTGGATTTTCTGCAGGCAGGATTGGATAAGGGGTTGAAGGTTGCTTCCTTGAGGGTGCAAGTCTCAGCGTTGACTGTATGGTTTCAGCAGAAGATTGCTGACCTACAGGATGTACGTACGTTTTTCCAAGGAGTAGTACATATTCAACCTCCATTTGTTCCTCCTGCAGCTCCCTGGGATTTGAATTTAGTTCTTAAATTTCTCCAGGGTCCTTTGTTTGAACCACTTGAGAGAGCGGATCTTAAGGGGTTAACGATTAAAGTTCTTTTTTTACTGGCAATGGCGTCAGCCAGAAGAGTGTCAGATTTAGGAGCATTATCATGTAAGTCTCCTTTCCTAAGTTTTTTTCCAGACAGAGCAGTTCTCAGAACGAGATCTAGTTATCTTCCAAAGGTGGTGTCAAAGTTTCACCTGAATGAAGAGATTGTAGTCCCAGCTTTTCAGGTATCGGGACTATCTGCGGGAGAAGCGTCACTGGACGTGGTCCGGTCTTTAAAAATCTATATAGATCGTACTAGTGCCATCAGGAAAACAGATTCCCTCTTCATCCTCTACGGATTCCATAGGAGAGGTTGGCCTGCTAGTAAACAGACGCTGGCGAGATGGCTCCGAGTGGTAATATCTGAAGCTTATTCTCATGCAGATCTCCCTATTCCGGCTAATGTCTCTGCACACTCTACACGTAAGGTAGGTCCTTCTTGGGCAGCACAACAGGGTGCATCAGCAGAACAGATATGTAAGGCAGCCACATGGTCTTCCATAAACACATTCATCAGACATTTTGCCTCGGATACTTTTGCCTCTCATGACGCGGACTTCGGGCGAAAGGTCCTCCTGTGCAATCAGGAGCGTCCCCACCACTAAAATGGCTTTGGGAATCCCAATGTTATCCTGTGGATAATCCTGTGGACCCAGCCAGAGAAATAAACGTTATGGTAAGAACTTACCGTTGATAACGTGATTTCTCTTATGTCCACAGGTATCCACAGGGATCCCACCCGGACGCATCTGATTTGAGGATCTAGACAAACACTAAAAACCTCTTCCTTCTTGTATGGAAGGGTGTGCATGTGTGTTCTTATCGCCTGTACAGGTCTCTACCTAATGTTCCTGCCTATAATCGCTGTGGAAAGAACTGATCTGACTGAGTCAGTGGGCGGGACTATATAGTGGAAGCCCCAATGCATCCTGGGAGGCCAGAAAGCTCGTGACCGTGTTGGTGCCATTTTCGCTGTCGCTCGACAATATCCCAATGTTATCCTGTGGATACCTGTGGACATAAGAGAAATCACGTTATCAACGGTAAGTTCTTACCATAACGTTTATTTCTCTACTCTCTAGTTCTCTGACGAAGTGCTGACCGTATTTAAGAGCTACAAGCTGGATGATACACAGGCATCACGGAAAAAAATTGAAGAGCTGAAATCTGGAGGGGAACATGTATACTTTGCGAAGTTCCTGACAAGTGAGAAGGTAATGCCTAGTTACATATCCCCACTAAAGCTTTACAATAGGGAAATGTCTTTTAGATCAGACTACTTGTATTATTGCGTCACTGTCTGACGCACACCACCGTCGTGTTGTCTGACTGCTTACATAAGTGAAAGACGTTCTGAATTTTTTCAGACATTTCTGTAGTTATGGCTTATATATAATATACATGTTTTACATTTTAAATGTATGTTTGTTTTTGTTTTCTTGTTAGTTAATGGATTTACAGCTGAGTGACAGCAACTTTCGCCGCCATATTTTGGTACAGTACCTAATATTATTCCAGTACTTGAAAGGCCAAGTTAAGTTTAAAAGGTAATTTTTATGTTGGTAGTCATCAAATGTTTGGGTCATATACACCAGCTAAGTGTGTACATACAACGTTATGGCTGCATAGCCCTTGTCCCTTTCCCTGCATTTCCTGTGTGATATGTTTTGTTAAAAGTGCATATTGAATGTATCGCTGGATTAGTACGTTTGGTAAATAATAATGCAGGATATACGAAATCATTGCAAAATGTTTTCCCAGTGCTGGAAACAGAAAATGTATGTCTAATAGTAAGAAAGCTACCCTCTGATGTGTGTTTGTGTGCTGGGAATTAGAGAATGCAACACTGGGAAACCCATGCCAGGTCTGCATGTACCCTGCAGGAGCATGTGACTGAAAGGGGAGCAGTGGTATTCAGGCGGCTGCAACCCAGCAGAGGAACCCTTTTTTTAAGTACTGGAGAGATTCTACTTGATCACAAAGATACGCGCTGTCCTATGGTAGCTCCAGGAATCCAAACTAGGGGTCTGAAGTCCCAGAAGTTTTAGGCAAGGTAGCTTCAAAACTTCTGGGACTTCAGACCCCTAGTTTGGCAAGGTAGCTCCTTGCCAAACTAGGGGTCTGAAGTCCCAGAAGTTTTAGGTGTTAGGGCAGTAGCCATGCCCAGTGTACCTTCAGTGGAACCTGCAGTTCATGCCCAAAGGCCAACTGATATTGCCTCCAGTTTAAAATATCTGCTGTCACTTTGCTAAGGATGCAGCTTGAAGGCTTGTGAGATCAATCATCTGTAGGGTAATAACAGTTTGGTCTTCGCCATGGAGAAAATAGGGAGCAACACAATTTGCAATCCTCAGAGAAGAAATAATGTTCAGGTTGCTGCAATCCAAATCCCAACATGGGGACAGGGAATAGTAGCATCAGAACACTTTTCAGTACCACTGAAGGGAATGTAAGAATGGCATTAGACCTCAAGGACCCCAAGACCTGGAAGTAGTTTGGAGATTTCAGGAGAGTAAATGCACTCCTTGCCATTGAGAACAATGCAAGGTAAGTGAATAATGTTAAATGGGCATAGGACTGGATTGCCCTGTGCCAGTGCATGTGTAACCATTTCCTTGTAATATGCGAGTTGTGTGTAACAGCTATTACAGAGTTATTTATGATCAGTTTAAGATTCTGCACTTTTGCTGTATGATGCTTATACCTGCTGTATTCCTGTGACCTGTAGATAATGGCTAACACACTCCTCCATTGCCCAGATGAGTCAATGCTCTGCGCGCTAACCAGTAGCTATAGCAGATACACATACCACCCAGAAGCAAGTGGACCAGTAAAGAGCCTCGTGGTTGTAGTGATTATTCTTCTACAGCTGGGAGCACCGCATTGGTGAGCAGCTGACACAGTTGCTAAGTGTTTGGTGGCTAAAGATCACCTGTAAGAGTCCATCGTATCACAATCCCATCCTGCTGTGGTTAAAAAATAAATAAAAAAGGCACTTGAAAAATGACAGAATCTCTGTCCAATCTTGGTCCAAATAACAATTTTCTCTAGCTTCCTGCATATTGAGCACATAAAATGAAAATGGACTAAGGAGGCTTTCCAGTTTTATCGGACCTATCCAATTGTTACAGTCGCAAACTCCCCGTTATTAAAGTGAAAATACATAGTCCACAAAAAGCCGCAGACGTGTGTATTTTTGCTGCCCTGATCGCTTAAAAAAGCCATCTTATTGCGGATTTGGTTTCGAAACCAGACCCCCGATAATTGCTGGGATCAGGGCTAATTGGATAGGCCACAGCGAATCCATTGTCGGCCCTAAATTCCGTTGATCATTGGATACCGGCTTACATTCAGTTGAAGTGGAAGACTGTAGGTTACGTTGTGTGCACAATTAGGTTGGCCGTCAATGGTTTTACCATCAGTGGCATGATTGTGAATAACTGATGGCTCAACAATCAATGATTTTCCACTGATGACTTGAAATGATAGATGGTTACATTTGCAGATAGACAATCCTAGTGCACAGTACTGCATAAAGCTATATGAAGTCTGTAAAATCTGCTGACATTTGTGTATGGATTTTTTTTTACATATATTTCAGCTCTAATTATGTCCTACTAGATGAGCAGTCTTTATGGATTGAGGATACCACCAAACTGGTTCATCAGGTTTGTATGCACACGAAGTGTTACCATATTGTACTTGTATTACTCTGTGAGACCTATGGTAGACCCTCCTCTCTCCTCTGCTGTAGTTACTTTGTGAAACACCTCCCACTGGAGACAAGTTTTCTAACATGGTGGAGGTAAGTTTTATTACATCACGCATTACTAGTGTAAATGGACGGACCACATTACTGGACTTACCTTGTGAAACCTGATTTTCAGCACATACTTAACACAGAAGAAAACTGGAATTCATGGAAAAATGAGGGCTGCCCCAGTTTTGTGAAAGAGAGGTGGGTGCTTTTGCTTACTTACTAATGAATGGACAGTTTAGTGTTACTGCCTGTACAGAATAAACAGTGCAAACTTCTGCAGATTATACTAAACTTATATTCTGTACATTTACTAATATTATATGTTTTAATGTAGACCACCTGACAATAAGCCACTGAAAGTTGCAAGGAAACGACCAGCCCCTGAGGACTTTCTAGGCAAAGGGGCAAACAAAAAGATCCTAATGGGAAAGTAAGATTTTTATACTCTTTGTGCTGTAGATATGTGTGTCTTACAGCGTATGTAAGTGTACTACTGTATTCTCTATGTAATGCCTCACTAACCCCCCTGCTTGTCTCATAATGTCTTACATTAGGTCTCAATATTATTTTTGTCCTTTCCACTACATTTTAATTTGTTTTATTGAATGTTGCCCATAGCAGAACCCTGTAGCAATATGTATGGTGCAGAGATTACAATTGGACTTAGGTGGTCATTCCGAGTTGTTTGCTCGCTAGCTGTTTTTAGCAGCCGTGCAAACGCTATGCCGCCTCCCACTGGGAGTGTATTTTAGCTTAGCAGAAGTGCGAACGAAAGGATCGCAGAGCGGTGGCAAAGTTTTTTTGTGCAGTTTTAGAGTAGCTCAATACCTACTCAGCGCTTGCGATGACTTCAGACTGTTCAGTTCCTGTTTTTGACGTCACAAACACGCCCTGCGTTCGCCCAGCCACGCCTGCGTTTTTCCTGGCACGCCTGCGCTTTTTCGAACACTCCCTGAAAACGGTCAGTTGACATATACAGAAAAAAATTGGGTATAACTTATCTGGCGCTAGTGTAGACCGGATTCCTTTGTCACTAGTTCTCCGGATTTGTATGGTTTGTTCAAATCATATCCACCCAAAAGCAAAAATGGAATTGGATATAGTGATGTACAGTTTTTTAATATATAACACTACTTGTATACATAAAAATCTTTTTTGCGTAATGCGATATAACAATGTAACAATAAAAAATCACATAAAAGCTTCACACATAACAACAAATGACAAATATCAGCCTTATTGTCTGTGAAGTATATGAAATTACCAGAAATAGCGAACTGACAAAGCAGTTCAGTCACAGCATGTGTAATGTGAGTCCCGGGCTCCCACCGATCTTGTACTCACGCCGGATCAGCTTATCTGGATTTCATTGGTCACAGTCAAGTCCAGCTCCTCAACCTGTCAATGTCCCTGCATCCAACGCGTTTCCACCCCTGCACTGGGGTCTTTTTCAAGGAGTTCCAGGATGTATGTGTGAAGCAATCCTACCCACTATTTAAAAGGCAATCATCCAATGGGAAACCTCATTTCTCAGCTGCATCTGACGACATATTGAAAACTACATTTCCCATAGTGTCTCGGGTGCTCTCCCTGTGATAATACTATTTCCTGTCTACATCTATCATTTTCGTATAGATCCCATTATTCAGACTTTAATCCCCACAATGCACATCCCAACTCTACTATAGAATCCAACCTGGAATCTGACTGCTCAAGGATTTATTCGTATTTCAGTCAAGATAATAAAGGAGCTAATGTTCTGAGGCCGTAACGTCATTTCCGGTGTGGTTGTCTAGGCAACCTCTATGCGTTGTGGTTTGACAGACCGGATATCTCCGTGTGTGCCCACTCGTTTATAGGTGTCAGTATGGAGTCACGGTTTAGTGATATAGTGCTGTAACTGAACCATTTAGTACTTAGGAACGTTGTAATTTCCGTACGTGTTGCCGTGACTACCGCGCCGGGGATTAATGACGCAACTTCCGGTTTGGTTGCCATGGACACCATTTAACGCAACCGTCGGAGGGTGGATATTCTCTATTGTGTAACGCCCATTCTTATATGTCAACAGAACTGTGGTTGCTATTCAATATTGCTACATTGTGACTGGGCTAATGATCTATAACGGATTGTAATCAGCCTGTGTATGTTGCCATAACGACCGCACTGCTCGCTGGCAACGTCACTGCCGCTATAGTTGCCATGACAATCACCATGCGAAAACGCCGCAGGGCAATAGTTATCTAATAGTAAAGTCTTCTTCTCTGAAATAGGATAGAACTATCCGCTACGTTAATAGCCCTATCTCTTATAAGGTATATATTTGTGTAACAGACATAATGCAATACTTCAGGTCTCTCCCGTCACTTTCTTATTCAATACATTTTTTTAAGTACATGCTATTGCCTACATAATGTCCCCCATTACGTCTGTTCATATATCTTTTTTCAGATCCTGTCCATGGATCAAGGTGTCACAGATCCTCCCCAGACCCCCTCAATTCTGTTGTTACTTCGCAATCCTCAATCCTCTGACGATTCCATATATCATACAGTCCATCATATGTCCATAATCATAAGACAAAGTCCAGATCCATTCATGATGTAAACCATTTATAATCAAATTCCATAGTTTCGCATCAGGATACTACAAAATGAAACAAATTTTAATGTGCAATGTATCGAACATCCTAGATATTACTGATAAATACTCTATCCCCGAAGAAATGAACCCCAATACTTTCTAAAGTGGATGAATTAGGGGGAGTGACCCACAGTAATCTCATTTCGGATGTGAACCTCATTTATAAAAACCACTTTATCTCAAAGTCTTTATTGAGGCCACCGGGTTTTAGGGTTCCTAACTCAAAAATGATTTGCATTTCGGATTTGGCTAGCTGGCTGGCCAAATCTCTATGTCTCCAATGTCCTGACACCCACTTCAGTCCAAAAAAGCTTTTTATTTCTGATGTATTGCTGCCATGCTTCTGTCTGAAATGTTCCGACAGGGCATGTGATTGTAAACCATTCTTTATGTTTCTTAGGTGTTCACCTATGCGGATTTTGAGGGCCCTTGATGTACGGCCTATGTAAAAGAGCCCACAGTTGCACTCTATACCATAAATAACATTTTTTACATTGCATGTAATGAATTCATTTATTTGGAATTTCTTCCCATTTATGGTCACGTCTGTTAGTTTTCCACTCCCTCCCTTTATATTTTTGCATCCTACACAGGATCCACATCTAAAGAAACCCTTTGTTTTTATCGTTTGTCCCATCCTCTTTGGTGGGCACATGCTCCTCACTATTTTTGAACCTATATTTGGTGCCTTTCTGTATATACATTTAGGTTTCGCCGGTATAACTTTTCCTAAGATTGGGTCACCCTTAAGTATGCCCCAGTGTTTGTTCAGGATACCTTCCAGGCTTCTGTACTGACTATTAAAGGCAGTTACAAATGCCCAATCCTGGTTGACATTCTTGTTGGACATATTGGTTCTCTTGTTTAATAAATCTTCTCTGTTCAGGGCTTCTACTATATTTGTAGTTTTCTTTAAATGTGTTTCTTCGTATCCTGAAGCCATGAATTTATTCTTCATCCGAGATGCTTCTTCGTTATAACTCTGGGGCTTAGAGCAATTGCGTTTAATTCTCCTAAGTTGTCCACCTGGGATGGCACTTATCCAATTGGGATGGTGACAACTATCTGCCCTTAAAAAAGTCCCTGAATCTGTGGGTTTGGTGTAGCATTTTGTCTGCAGAGTGTTCTCTTCAACATATATGGTCACATCCAGGAAATTCACAGTAGTTGTACTGTTTTCAAACGTGAACTCGATGTTTAGCTCATTCTGGTTAAGGTACATATAGAAATCCATAAGTAGATCTTCTCCTCCTCTCCAAACGAAGAATACATCATCGATGTATCTACGCCATGACACCAGGTTCGCCCCAAATGGGTTATGTTTCCAAACGTACTCGTTCTCCCAGTTCCCCATGAAAATGTTCGCATAACTTGGGGCGAACCTGGTGCCCATGGCTGTACCAACCTTCTGGAGAAAAAATGTATCATTGAACAAAAAATAATTGTTAGACAGGATAAAGTGAACCGAATCTAAAAGGAAATCTTGTAATTTCTTGTCCAATGTGCTGTTAGTCAAGTAAGATTTTATGGCTTTTTCACCTTTATCATGTGCTATAATAGTATATAAAGATCGCACATCTGCGGTGACCATCAACATCCCTTCTTCCCATTTGATGGTTTTGAGGAAGTTTAATACATCTCTTGTATCCTTCAGATGGGATGGGTTGGATAATACCAGGGGCTGTAGGTAATGATCTATGTATTCGGACAAGTTTGAAGTTACAGATCCAATGCCCGATACAATGGGTCTACCGGGGGGGTCGGTCGGATTTTTGTGGATCTTCGGAAGGATATATATTACCGGTGTAGTGGGTTCCTCATTAAGTAGAAATTTATATTCCTTTTCTCCTATCACTTCCAGATCTCTATATTTATCCAATAAGGTTCTTAAGTTGTTCAATATTCCATCAGTGGGATCCGAACGTAGTTTGTAATACGTATCTTTGTCCTCCAGTTGTCGAAGTATTTCTTGTTCATACCTCAGTTTGGACATTAACACGATTCCTCCCCCCTTATCCGCTGGTTTAATGATCAGCTCCGTGTTTTCCCTAAGATTCTTCAACGCCTCCCTCTCTTTCCTGGTTAAATTCTGTTTGATGTTTTTATTGCTGAGGCTTTGGATATCATTGATACATAAATTAAGGAATGTCTCCAGAAAATTGCCCCTCATATGTGTGGGATTGAATAATGACTTCGGTTTGAAGTGGGTATCTTCCACTGTTACTTCATTCATTTCTCCCATCTGCTCCTTGTTGATAAAGAATTTTTTTATGGACAATTTCCTTATGTATTTGTTTAGATCGACAAATGTGGTGAATTTATTTAGGGGCAATGATGGAGCATATTTGAGCCCCTTTTCCAACACACTAATCTCCTCCTTTGCTAGAATATGGGAAGTGAGATTGAATATTTTGGTCTTTCCTTCATTTTGAATGGTCAGTTTCTTCTCCTTTTCTACGGTGTTGTTCAAACGTTTGTTGATTTTGTTCCTTTTGTGTTTCTTTGTTTTTTTGGATAATTTACCCCCCCTTGCCCCCCTTGCGTGATTTATCTTATGAATCTGCGACCTTTCCCCCGGTCTAAAAAAGGACGAGAATCCCCTGCTTCTATTAATGACTGATACCTAGTGTCTCTTTGTTTGGGGGTTCTCAATTCCCTTTCATTTCTCACCTTGTTCCTTCTGTCATGAGTACTCTGATCTTCTCTTAGAGATTTTATTCCATGTCGTATTTGATGTATACCATTATCTTTAGTATAATTCCCTTTCTGGTTCTCTTTCCAATCGTTGTAATCCCTATATCTTGGTCTATTAACGATATTGACACCCAGAAACGCCCACTTCATGTCAGTCACTCTGCGGCTAGCAGTGCGACTGAAAAGCTTCGCTAGACCATGTGTGAAACTACATCGTTCGTTGTAATAGTACATCGTGCGTGCGCATTGCGCCGCATACACATGCGCAGAAGTGCCGTTTTTTGCCTCATCGCTGCACAGCGAAAAAATGCAGCTAGCGATCAACTCTGAATGACCACCTTAGTCAATATGTCTGTTTCTGGATGATACTTTCGTCATCGTCCACTAGGGGGTACAGGGAGAGACGCTGGGTATAGGCTGGCTGAGGACTGAGTCCGGGCACCAAAGAGTTACAGAACTCTTCCCAGCAGCCCTCAGTCCTCCTCTCTCCTATACCCCGCGCCCTGTGGAAGTGTCCATCTTCCTTCTGGTAATGCTAGTTGTGATGAGGTTCCTGATTCAGAGTTATACTGTATGCATTCTCAGCTGCGTCATTGTAAGCAGCTACTGTGTGAAAATATGCAAATGTCTCAGATGCCAAGATTTGTAATGAGATGCTCGGCTGCGGCATAGCAGATCCTAGCAGCTGCGTACAAAGACACAGCGCCGGTCGCAGATGCGTCCGTGATAGACTATCTGATTAACCTTATGGCCGAGGGACCCGAAACGCTGACGCCACGTTTAAGCTTCCGGGATCAAAATCGCAATTTGAGGTACACTGCAGGCACTTGCACATTACTTCCCCCAAATGGTCCCTGACCGTCAGTCACTTTGCAAATAAATCTTCATTGTGAGCGACATGGCTGTGTGTGCAGTGTGACTTGGATGCTTGCACAGTTTACAGATGATCAACATTGTGAACAACTTTGAGTCAAGCACTATGTTACCAACAGAAATGGATAGATTGCATGGTTCTTTATCATCCACTAGGAGACACTGGAGATCTAGACAGCTGGGGGTTGTGAAGGATGCAGACCAAAGGTAGCACAATGTAGTAATAAAAAATAAAAAAAATTATGCACAGCTGGCTCCTCCCCCTTCATGACCCCCCCATCATCCCATCCCTCCAGTTGAAAAAATTGTGCTTGGAGGTAGAAGCACAGGAAAGGACCTCTTGCTCCATAAAAGGTTTTTTATCTAAAAAGTTCAGTGAGCCGATCCAACCTGACTGAAAGGAGGGTGAAGGCTTTCACAAAAGTACTTTTTAAGTACATGTGAGATAAAGATACCGGTGGAAGGGATCAGCATCTCACTCGGGAGATCTACTAACAGTGAGAAGCTAAGATAACAGAGGGGAAGCGCGGCTTAGATCCCCCTAGCAGATTCACGCTATAGATTCCCCCACTGGGCGCAGCAGCTTGCATACAGAAGGCAGTAGGAAGCAGCCGGATCAGGTCCTACGGAGGGGCGGCGCAAGCGACCCTGCCGACGGAAGCTCCGGAGCGGCGGTCAGACGGCGTGTATCTGGTGGCCATGCATCCAGTGAAGGGGGAGCATTGCGACACAGACAAGGAGGCAGCTGAGGTAATAGAGCTGTTTCGGGTCAGGCTCCCTGTGAGCCTGCAGGGAGAGACATGTAAGGCAAAAGAGGCTATAGTCTTCTCGCTGCAGGACAGTTGAGCAGCGAGGTGAATGAAAAAAATTCAGTTGCAGCCATCTTGTTTTTAAAGTTTGGGCGCGTAGTTACAGCGGGCATTACTCAGTGAGGGACAGAGATGCAAGAAGTTTTCTCATACGTCCTAGAGGATGCTTCAAGAACCATGGAGTATAGACTGGATCCGCAGGAGACATGGGCACTTTAAGACTTTAAAAGGGGTGTGAACTGGCTCCTCCCTCTATGCCCCTCCTCCAGACTCCAGTTACATTCTGTGCCCAGGGAGACTGGTCACACACTGAGGAGCTCTACTGAGTTTCTTGGAAAAAGACTTTATGTTAGGTTTATTATTTTCAGGGAGCACTGCTGGCAACAGTCTCCCTGCATCGTGGGACTGAGGAGAGAGAAGCAGACCTACTTCTGTGAGTTCAGAGGCTCTGCTTCTTAGGCTACTGGACACCATTAGCTCCAGAGGGTCTGATCACTTGGTATGCCTAGCTGCTCATTCCCGGAGCCGCGCCGTCACCCCCCTTGCAGAGCCAGAAGAAAGAAGCCGGGTGAGTAAAAGAAGAACAAAAGACTTCAGTGACGGCAGAACACTTTGTGACTCTGAGGTACCGCGCAGCGGGCGCGCTGCGCACCATTGCTCCCACACACAAGCGGCACCACAAGGGTGCAGGGCACAGGGGGGGCTGCCCTGGGCAGCATGTATACCTCGGATAAAGACTGGCAAGAGAGATATTAAGAGCACGCTGGCTGAGGGCCAAACGGAGAATTATAGGACCACTATTGTTTAAGATCTCTCTGAATTTTGTTAAGTTATTTAAGATAATATATTTGTCTTCCAAGGGACACTGCTGACAGGTCCTGCGGAGGGGGAGCATCAGAATTCTCAACCCCGTCAACTCAAGCTGTATCAACAGTTGGTGGTGTGGGGTTTGTAAACTTCTTTCGCCATCCATGGAGAAAGCACTGCTTGTTGGTGTGTGTGTGTGTGTGTGTGTGTGTGTTTTAATATAGCGTCTAAAGCACCAACCAAGACCACAAAGACATGTTATGTATGTTCTAAATGTGAGAAAAAGAGCACTAATGTTGGCAGCTCCGGGGTGTGCGACACATGTTTGCGAATGAACGCTCAACTAGGGAGCAGTGGTCCATCCGGGTCATAGGAAAATGCCCTGGCAGATATTTCTAAGGAAATGGCAAAATCTCGCAAGCAACATTTAGAATGGGCTGCAGGTTTTTCCAAAACTATGGAGGAATTCCTAATTAGACTTACTCCGCCCGCACAGGTGGAAAAGACTGTGCGTAAAGCTGTAAAAAGACCCCTTCCTGTCCTGCAGAAAGAGTCGGAAGAGGAGGAAGGTCTCTTGGCGGATGAGGAAGAGAGGGAGTCAGTTGAGGAGATAATTGATGTTAGTCCTCAGGAGGAGGACGCAGAGGTCAAAGGGTTAGAATCCCTTATTGAAGCTGTTAAACAGGTCATTAACTTCAAAGAGGAGGAGATTGTGGAGCCTGTTTGAGTCTCAGAAACCGCAAGCAGCAGTTTTTCCGATTCCTCAGACACTCCAGGATCAAATGGGAGAAACATGGAAGCAGCCCAAAAAGTTCACAGTTAATTACCCCCTACCTAAGGGAGTCATGTCCAAATGGGAGGTACCACAGATTGTGGATGCTTCTCTGTCTAGACTGTCAAAGAAGGCAATCTTACTGATACTGAACGTGACTACACTAAAGGATGTGTTAGATCGTAAGTTGGATATGGACCCTAAATCCATCTTTGTGGCTGCAGCTGCATCACATAGACCTACGATGGTCAGTGCTTGGGTTAATAAGACAAATAGTTCAAGCAGTGGCGGAAGATAATAGGAAGAGAGAGTTCGACTAGCGGAACATATCCGTGAGTCGGCCACATACATTTGCCAGGCTACAAAAGATGCTAGCAGGATAGCGTAACACATCTCAGCTTTGGCTATATCTGCCAGACGGATTCTGTGGCTCAAAGATTGGCAGGTGGACTCAGATTCAAAGAAGGCGGTGGAAACGATCCCCTTTGTGGGGGAGGCTTTATTTGGTCCTGAATTGAACAAGTGGATTTCACAGGCCACGGCGGGAAAATCTACGTTTCTGCCTACTACATATCCTAGAACCACGCCACCGGGAAGAAGAAACTACTCTGGTCCGGTGTTCAATTCATTTAGAACTCAGTCCTTTCATGCCAGAGGTAGAGGTTTTGGCGGACAAGCTCGTGGAAACCGAGGCAGAGGCCGTTCCCAGTCCACAGCCCGAAAACAGGACTCAAAGCCTGCTGACAAGGCCGTGGCATGACGGTCTCCCAGCTCGCCTTGGGTCTCCCATGGTGGGTGTACGGTTGAAAAGGTTTCAGGACGCCTGGGCTGAAACCTCAGCAGAAGTCTGGATCAACAATATTATTTCCCAGGGATACAAAATAGATTTTCTAACCCGAGCTCACAGTCAGTTTTTACGACAGGCCTTCCCCTCTCCCCTCAAAGAGCAAGGGCATTAAACACAGCTATTCAAAAGTTGCTTCTGACGGAAGTAATTATGCCAGTTCCGGTTTCTCAAAGAAGAACAACCTTTTATTCAAATCTTGTTGTAGCACCGAAACCGGATAGTTCAGTCAGACCAATCCTCAGTTTAAAAGTGTTAAATCAATTCCTGACGGTATACAGATTCAAGATGGAATCGATACAGTCGGTCATTTCGAGCCTGGAACAACAGGAATTCATGGTGTCGATGGACATAAAGGATACGTACCTCCATGTCCCAATTTGGTCTCCACACCAAGCTTATTTACGGTTTGCAGTGGACAAGAATCATTACCAAATCAGAGCTCTACCGTTCGTCCTATCATCGGCCCCGAGAATCTTCACAAAGATAATGGCAGTCATGGTAGCGAAAAATTGAGGTCGTTAGTGGTAACGATAATACCGTATCTAGACAACCTTCTTATCAAGGCTCCGTCCCAGGACCTATTGATCCGGGATGCTCAGATCGCTCATCAGATTCTCATTCAGCACGGCTGGATTGTGAACTTCAAAAAATCCAATTTGATCCGGCACAGATAATTCAATTCCTGGGTCTCATCTTAGATACAATACAACTGAGAGTGTAACTTCCAGAGGACAAGATTCAAGACATCAAGGAAATGGTATGACGGGTTATACAGAACCAGACGGTCTCTCTGCATCTTCGTATATAGCTTCTAGGAAAGATGGTAGCGTCTTTCGAAGCAATCCAATACGGCAGACTACATTCCAGACCTATTTCAGCTAAATCTGATTGCTCAAGGGGCAGGCATGCATTTACTCCTTCACCATAGAATTTACTTGTCACTTCAGGCCAGGACCTCGTTGATTTGTTGTTCAGTCCTCAAGAACCTATCAGCAGGAAAAAGGTTTGGAATCTGGGATTGGAAAAGTTTGACGACGGATGCCAGTCTCAGAGTATGGGGTGCAGTACTGGATGACCATCAATTTCAGGGGAGATGGTCACCGTACGAGAACAGCCTACGAATAAATGTAGTGGAACTACAAGCCATTTACAATTCACTTCTTCAGGCGGAAGACCTAATACGAGCCCAGCACATGAGTGCAATCAGACAATGTGGTGGCGGCAGCATACATAAACCATCAGGGAGGAACAAAAAGCCGCACAGCCTTAAAGGAGGCTACAAGGATTCTGTCTTGGACAGAAAAGAAACACATAATCCTGTCGGCAGTCTTCATTCCAGGTGTGGACAATTGGGAGGCAAATTACCTCAGCCGTCAGGATATAACCCAGGAAAGTGGAGTCTACACCCCCAGGTTTTCGACGCAGTGGGGGTTACCGCAGATTTAATGGCCTCTCGAAACAACCATCTGCTTCCAAGATATGTGGCCAGGCCGCGTGATCCAGCAGCAGAGGCGGTGGACGCGCTGGTGATTCACTGGACATATGAATTAGTATTCATGTTCCCACCATTTCCCTTATTGCCAGGGAAATTAAAAAAAAGGTGAAACAGGAAAGAGTAATTTTAATAGCACCGGACTGGTCTCGCAGAAGTTGGTACTTGGATCTGAAGGCACTCCTGGCAGAAGTTCCCTGGAGGCTGCTGCAGAGGGAGGATCTGCTATCACAGGGCCCATTTCTACACCCAGATCTGGACTGCCTACGTTTGATGGTGTGGTTCTTAAGACCATGATATTAAGGGACAAGGGAATCCCGAAATCAGCTATTCCTACCATGTTAGTGGCAAGAAAGATGGTCACTACAGCACACTTCTATAGAATCTGGAAGAAATACATGGACTGGTGCCAGCCTAAAGGTTGGAACCCCAGAGAATTCCGCCTTACTAGATTGTTGAGGTTTCTCCAAACTAGTTTGAAAGGAGGTTTGCAGTTGGGATCCTTGACAGTGCAGGCCTCGGCCCTTTCAATCCATTTCCAGCAAAGTCTGGCGTCCTTGCAGGAGGTCCAGACATTTTTTACAGGGGGTGTTGAGAATACAACCACCTTTTCGTCGCCCCACAGTTCCGTGGGATCTAAATTTGGTGCTAGACTTTTTAAGATCTGACCTTTTCGAGCTTTTGGAACGGGCAGATCTAAAATATGTGTGCTGGAAAACAGTCTTGCTTTAGCATCAGCAAGAAGGGTCTCTGAATTGGGAGCCCTGTCATGTAAAAGTCCCTTCCTAGTTTTTCACGAAGACAGGGCGGAGCTCCGTACGAAGGTGGAGTCTTTACCTAAGGTGGTTTCAGGTTTTCACATAAACCAGCCAATTGTGGTCCCATCCTTCCAGGGATTGTCAGAGGGGGACATGTCCCTGGATGTGGTCAGAGCCTTACAGGTATACGTACGGGGTACGAGTTCTATTAGGAAGTCAGATGCTTTGTTTGTACTGTATGATGGCCCCAGGAGGGGTTGGCTGGCTTCAAAACAAACCTTGGCTAGATGGATAAGGCTAACCATCAAACAAGCGTATATTTCTTGTGGTAATACAAACAAAAAAAAAGGTTTGTAGGCGCTGAGCAGGGTCGTGCAAATATAACACTGATAATGGCAGCCACTTGGTAAGGAGGTAGCCGGCCTCCTAAGAATAAAACAACTTAAAGCAAACCACCAAGTAGGCGCACAGTACCAATGATGTTGATAAAAAAACAATTTATTGACATAAAAACAATAACAGACTCATTAAAAGACCACAACAATACACAGAGCATATAACTGAGGTATTATAAGCCTCTAATACACACATATGGTGTATTAATATGTGAAAGGGACGCTGAAATACGGGAGAGCCCGTCTCTGTAGGATAGGGTTAATCTCTCACATTAATTCCATATCAAACAGTTCAAGTGGAAATGAAATCCTGCAAAATGATGTAATAAGCGTCTATGACCATATAGAGGTGTCCAGATTTAAATACTGTTTCCTTGGAGCAAAATGTGAATAATAAACCAACCGATTGCTGTTACTCACTGAGACGTTGTAATCTCTTACTGCACGGGATAGATGGTTGAGAAGCCGCTTGTTATCACCCTGTGCATGGGTGAGACATCCGTCAGCGGTGTATTCAGGTGAGAACCGCTCCCTTCAGCGCGGCACCAAGTGAGTATGGTCAAAAAGTGGCCCTTTCTTCTGTACCCTCAACGTGTTTCTCCGCACCTCAGGCGGCTTCTTCAAGAGGCAGAGTGTTTTTTGACCATTAAGTGTCCCATGGAGCGCAATATTCATTGCTATTATCCGTCTGTTACAAGCTGTTGGTGAATGATTCAGCCTGCAATCTAATCATCCCACTTAAATTTCCCCTGCATTTGGAACACTGCTACACCTTGCCCGGCCGGGCGTTGCTTAGTAAGCTGGGGGATCTGCACGGTGGTTTGGCATACTCACTTGGTGCCGCGCTGAAGGGAACGGTTCTCACCTGAATACACCGCTGACGGATGTCTCACCCATGCACAGGGTGATAACAAGCGGCTTCTCAACCATCTATCCCGTGCAGTAAGAGATTACAACGTCTCAGTGAGTAACAGCAATCGGTTGGTTTATTATTCACATTTTGCTCCAAGGAAACAGTATTTAAATCTGGACACCTCTATATGGTCATAGACGCTTATTACATCATTTTGCAGGATTTCATTTCCACTTGAACTGTTTGATATGGAATTAATGTGAGAGATTAACCCTATCCTACAGAGACGGGCTCTCCCGTATTTCAGCGTCCCTTTCACATATTAATACACCATATGTGTGTATTAGAGGCTTATAATACCTCAGTTATATGCTCTGTGTATTGTTGTGGTCTTTTAATGAGTCTGTTATTGTTTTTATGTCAATAAATTGTTTTTTTATCAACATCATTGGTACTGTGCGCCTACTTGGTGGTTTGCTTTAAGTTATTTCTTGTGGTAAGATTGTTCCGTTTCAGGTGGGTGCTCATACCACCAGATCAGTAGGAACTTCTTGGCCTGCGACTAGGGGAGCTTCCACTGCCCAACTTTGCAGAGCTGCAGCGTGGTCATCAGCATACACATTCACTCGTTTTTACAAATTTGATACTTTTGCATCTACAGATTCAAATTTTGGTAATTTGGTTCTACAGGCTTCGTTCAGCACTCCCGTCCATGGGAGTATCTTTGGGACGTCCCCAGCTGTCTAGATCTCCAGAGTCCCCTAGTAATAGAGAAAAGAGGATGTTGGTACTTACCGATAAATCCATTTCCCTGAATCCACTCTGAGACACTGGACGCCCACCTCGGTGCTGTCAGCCTGCGTGTTCTTATTCAATTAGTTCAAACATGTTGGTTAATGTTTTAGTAGTTCGTGGTTGCTGTTTGACGTTGTGGTATGGTTTAGTTCCTTCCCGTATGGCTTTGGCCTTTCATGTTCCCTCTTCTTTCAATCAATTTTTCAAACTGGAGGGATGGGGGGGACGTGAAGGGGGAGGAGCCAGCTGCGCATAATTATTATTATTATTATTATTATTTTTTTTATTACTACATTGTGCTACCTCTGGTCTGCATCCTTCACAACCCCCAGCTGTCTAGATCTCCAGTGTCCCCGAGTGGATTCAGAGAAATGGATATATCAGTAAGTACCGAAATCCTCTTTTTTTGTAACTTGAATTTGTCTTTTCAGTGAAGAGTTAACACGGCTCTGGAATCTATGTCCTGACAACATAGAAGCATGCAAGTCCGAGACCAGGTGAGCTGCCGCACGCCACTGGCTTCCTTTGTAACTTCTTTAGCACATTGACCTAGTGCTACTTACAAAGACTTTGCTTTGGAGCTGTGGGCTACAGACATTGTACTAGGGTTGGGATGTAGAGCCCACTGCATTGTTCACCTGTGATTAGTGAAGATTATTAATTACAGGAAGCGGTAAATTGTGAGGGATCATCTGGAGAATGATGAGGTAGGAAGAATAAAGGGATTTATGGAAAGAAAGTGAGTAGTAAAAGCTGGCGCTCAGAGGTCTAAGCTTCATATTCAGAAGGTAAGGGTGTGTGCTGGGAAAACCACCAAACCTGGTCTTTATAGTAGGAAGCAAACTAAATCTTAGTTAGTACTAATTCTGCTCTCCTCTTGAAAAGCAAAATTATATGAGCTATCAAAATAGGCAGAGGGACATAGTCTCACTTATGGGATTAAACCACATGTAAGAATCCACTACTTCAATACATAACCTCACTCTTCCCATATTGTATTTCTGTTGTAGGGAGTTTATGCCAACATTGGAACAATTCTTTGAAGAGGCAATTGAACAAGCTGTTCCCGAAAACATGGTTGAAAAGGAATACAAGTACGTTGTAGAATGTTTATATATTCACGGCAAAAAGTGCATAAGACAGACGCATGATGGCTACAAATGTTATTCCTGTGATGGTGATATCTACTGTGTCCTCCTTTATATGCATTGCTGATTCAGGGTGTACACTACTGAAGGTGTTTTCTGCATTCCATAGGAAGCAGGAGTTTCTTTTACCCACAGCTGGTACGTAGCAGAGAGAAAAGAGGGTGCCTGTGTATTTATCCCTGACAGAGGGGAGAAATGTATCAAACCTTAAAGAGAGATCAAGTGGAGAAGTTGCCCATAGCAACCAACCAACTTCTGTCATCTTTTAGACTGTGCTAGATAAATAATAGCTAGCAGCTGATTGGTTGATATGGGCAACTTTTCCACTTTATATCCCTCAAAGGTTTGATGCATCTCCCCTAAAGGGTCTTAGGTATATAAACAGTTATTGGTGATTCCAGCATGCCCATTCCATTCCACTAGATGGATCAGAGAAGTAATCCTATCAGAAGTGTGGTCACAAAGTCACCACATATAGTATAAGGCCACCTTACTGGATATATTGGGCAGACTGCTCATGCTTCTGTGACATCTATCTATATCGTCTCCAGTCATTATCATTAGGATAGTTTATACTATCAGGGAGACCTAATTCTCCTCACAAGCACCTAAATAAATGTGTGATTATGCAGCTTAATAGCTTTCTTGTGGCCCTCCCTATTGTGTTTGTTGGGTACATTCCTTTATAAGGGCTGTCAAGGAGTACTGAAGGAGATAATAGCAAATGATAACTACATAATACCACCATGTCAGCACAGGTTCACCACCCATGTTTCAGATGCTCTATGTTGCAGAGACAGCTTTGGAAGTCTGGAAATTTGGAAATGTCTGGGAAGGGGAGTATGTCCACGGCTAAGTCTGGAGGAGACACTGTGGCAAAAAAATAACTGTTTCCATTCTTCAGATGCCAGTCCAGACTGCATTGGGGTAGATGGCTTGTACACAGCTTGTGAGGCAGTGGTTACCTGTTAGTATACCCACTGAGATGGCGGAGGTAGAGACTTGACATGCCCTAAGGAGGCAAGGGGACCCTTCATCTTCTGCCTTTTCCACGGCAGCCATGGGGAGCGTATTAGCCTCCCCTTCGTCTTTCTCTCAGGACCCTTCTGGGTCTTCCTTTACAGGGCCTGGCTCTTGTATTCTATTCCTTGGCAAGGATTCTGACAACCATTTCCCCCACATGTATGTAGACTAAAGTAGCAGCAGCTTCGAGGAGATTCTCAATGCTCTTGAGTTTTCCTCCTCAAAGGAAAGTCAGGTGGGGAAAGCTCTGAACCTGAAGTTTCTCCATTTCCGAATGAGGCTTCTAAAAGGAAGTATAAGAAGACACTCTATTATGCCGTCGAGCAGATACTAGCAATTTAAGAACAGAATGGTTTTCCGGACATGACTTGCACAGATTGCAGTCCCTTTATCCTCTTCCTAATGAGGAGATGGTGAAATAGGAGTCAGCACCCAAGATAGAAACTCCTATAGCTCGCCCCTCTAAGATCACCACTCTTTTGATTCAGAACATTGCCACCTTTGGCATAGCATGTATAAAAAGAGTCCACCTTCAAGTCTGTTTTACTCCATTGGATCCAGTTTAGCATAGGCTTGGATCAGTAAAGCAGTGGAGAGGTGCTTGGTACATATGGCACAGGGTCTGGAATCTGACAAACCAATACTAGATTTGCTAACTCTCGTATAGCATATCCAGAAGGTCTCTGAATATCTGGGGAAACTGTCACTGAAATGGGGCTCATTGCAACTAGAATTTCAGCTTTGGCAGTCTTCAAATATCATACCGTCTGGGTTTGTACTTGGGATGTGGATTTTTAAAGATCTTATGTATCTATGAATTTCAGAACTAAAGGCTGTTCTGACAAGTTGATACAAGTACAACCTCCATAAACCCACCTCCTCCACAGCCTTATAGAACCCTTCTATTTAACCAGTAGATTCGTGGAGTTGAAGTTCCTTTCCTTTAAGATCTGCCTTCTTGTTGGCTATCTCCACAGATAGGAGTGTTTCAGGGTAGGGGCTATATCTTGATGGTGCCTAATCTTAAATAAAGGCAGGCAGTGCTTTTCTTTGAGAACACCTACTGCTGAGAGGAAGGTCTGGTTCTAGGTTCTATTAGGATATTGTTATTGCGAGAAGCCAAAGACCAAAGAGATTGGCTGGCATCAAAATAGAATTTTGGGATACTGGGATGGTGATTGACAGCGTGTGCTGTCTCCTCCCCTCTATGCCACCTCCCATCAGACCAGTTTAGAAAAATGTGCCCTCAGAGCCGGTCACACACTGGAGGACTCCAGTGATTTTTTTTTCTTTAAATATTTTATATTTCTCTTATTTTTCAGACAGGCATCTGGCAAATGCCTGTCTGCACTGAGGGACCTGGGGGGGGAGGGGGGGGGGGGGGGGGGGGGGCGGGACAGCCTGTCCAGACCTTATAGAGAGGTATGGCCCCGGTTACCAGGACATCTGTCCTGGCGGGAACTCTCACCACAGCCGTATGGCGGGCTGCCGCCACCCCCTAAGAGAGCTGAAATTTTAGAAGACGGATGAGCATTCACCAGGTCCCAAATAGCGGGATCCCTGGTTCACAAGGCAGCAAAGCATCGATCAGGCACACTGCTCTAATAGAGCTACTGTGCCTGATTAGGCTGTGTGTAGATTCAGCTGCAGACAAGCCATAGCTGAGGGACGGAGCTTACAGAGCAGGACAGCGAGCGCCATTTTAGCCGCGTGTACAGAGTGCAGCAGGGGCTACAGGGACGCCAGAGCGGACCTCACAAGACTCCTGGGACTGTGGTATACAGTGGGGTTAGTTATGGGGTTGCTATTAAGCTACTCCGGAAATGCTGCTGCCTGGCTATATTATTCACAGCTCATATAGGCAGAGTGTGCTGGTTTCTCCCACTCTGTTATTTTCTCCGGTTAGCGGTTTGGTTTACTACTGCTTGCAGGGGGAAACTGTACTTTTCGTGTGTGTGTGTGTGTGTGTGTGTGTGTGTCATCTACTGTGTAAGAATGACAGGGGAAAAGGTTGTCTGTAAAAACTGCTCTAATAAGTTTACACAGACATCTGAAGGATCACATATTTGTGATCATTGTACTGAATCTGAGTCACAGTCTGGTAGCGGGTCACAAGAATCTGCACCAATGTGGCTGTCCACTTTAACAGGTGTAATGACAGATATTTCCTCAGAACTGGCTGCTGCCATACATGACAGACAACCTCATAGACAGTCTGTTGAGGAATTGGTCTCTAAAAAGGGGGAGAGTAAATCTTCTATTGCCCGCCCAGATTAAAGCCCCAAAAACGCATTTTACCACAGGTCCTGCAGTTGGATGACTCAGGGGAGGACATGCCAGATTTAGAGGATGGGGATTTAGAATGTTTGGAAGGAAATTGGGGACACTGATAGCCCTTCTCAAGGGGTTGAGTCACTCATTTATGCAATACGTGAGGTTCTGGAAATACCTGAAAAAGAAGACAAACCTGTATATTTCAGTAAACCACAAAAGTCTAGTGTTAAGTTTCCTGTGTCTTCTGAACTAAATGCCCAATTTAAGGAAGCTTGGTTGCATCCTGATAAAAAAATTCCAGATCCCTAAAGGTTTTTGTCTTCTTTTCCCTTTCCTACTGAAGACAGGAAGCTTTGGGAGAATCCACCCATGGTGTACCCTTCAGTTTCCCGTATCTCTAAAAAGATTGTACTTCTGGTACCGGGGGCTACCTCTTTAAAGGATTCCTCAGACCATAAGATTGAAGCAACACTAAAAACTATGTATGCCGCTGCAGGAGCAGTCCTGCGTCCTGTCATTGTTGGCTGCTGGTTTTCTAAGGCCATTGAAAAATGGGCTGAGAACCTCGTAACAGGTATACAGGAGGGACGTTACCCGGAGGAACTGTTTACTTTAGCACAGCACATACAGGAATCAGCAGCTTATTTATGTGAGACTACCAGGGAGGTTGGTCTAATTAATTCCAGGTTGTCAGCCATGTCAATATCTACCCGCAGAGCCTTATTTCATCAGTGGAATGCAGATGCTGAGTCAAAAAGAGGAGTGGAAGGTTTACCCTTTACTAATGAGGCTTTATTTGGGGCGGAATTGGATAAGTGGATTACAAAGGCTACTGCTGGTAAATCTACTTATCTCCCGTCGGCTGCACCGCCATCAAGATGTACTCATTCTGGTCCGTCTTTCCAGTCTTTTCATTCCTTTCGTTCTACCAGGTTTAGAGGCAAAGCCAGAGGGGCCTCAAAAGCAGTACATGGCTCCAGAGGACACGGCCGTAAAGCAGCAGTTGCCAGTCAGCATGAGCAGAATATTGCTTCCGCTGTCACAAAGCCTACAGCATGATGCTCTCCTTCTGCGCTTGGGAGATCTCAAGGTAGGAGCACGTCTCAAACATTTCAGTCAAAGAATTCTGCCAAGATGGAAAGAATCCTGCTAAGATGCCTGGGTCAAGGACCTGATCTCCCAGGGTTACAAAATAGAATTCGAACTGACCCCGCCTCACAGGTTTTTACCAGTTTTATCAGAAAAGCTGTTAACCCTGAGGGAGGCCATCAACAGACTCCTGCTTGCAGAAGTTATTATCCCGGTTCCCGTTCATCAGAGGAACAAAGGCTACTACTTAAACCTGTTTGTAGTACCAAAACTAGATCGTTCGGTCAGACCCATTCTGAACGTGAAATCCCTCAATCCATATCTCAGGGCTTTCAGATTCAAGATGGAGTCTCTGCAAGCTGTCATCACTGGTCTGGAGGAAGGGGAATTCCTAGTATCCTTGGATATAAAGGACGCCTACCTCTGCATTCCAATATGGCCGCCTCATCAGTCATTCTTAAGGTTTGACCTCAAGGAAGAACACTATCAATTCCAAGCTTTGCCTTTCAATCTTTCGTCGGCACCAAGGTTGTTTACAAAGGTCATGGCGGAGATGATGCTGCTGCTCCTTATGCAGGGAGTGAACATAATTCCATATCTGGACAAGTCGTAAAGGCATCTTCCAGGGACCACCTCTTCACTGCATCGGTATCACAAAACAACCACTGATTCATCATGGCTGGATTCTCAATCTCCAGAAGTCCCACTTAGAACCTACTCAGAGACTTCAGTTTCTGGGTATGATTCTGAACACTGTGTCTCAGAAGGTGTTCCTTCCACTGGACAAAGCAGCAGCCATTCAAGCGATGGTGAGGTCCGTCTTGAAGCCGCGCCGGGTCTCAGTCCATCTGTGTATCCCTCTGCTAGGAAAGATGGTTGCCTCCTACGAAGCAATACAGTACGGACGATTTCATGCACGAACCTTCCAGCTTGATCTGTTAAGAGATCTCTGAATTCTAATATTGTGTGGGATTTACATCTGGTTACTGTTATCATTCAGTGTGCGGGGGAAAACAAAATGCCTTTTTTTCTTGCTTGGAAATACCCCTCCCTTTAAAGCACCTGAATGATATCACTAAGCTAATTGAGCATCTGCCACACTATATATGTCTGTTGTGAGAGGCAGAGAGGTTCCTGCATTACGAGGAGGTGCAGGCCCTGACATGCCATATGGAGCATTATGGGGTTGCTCCAAGGTTGGTAGCTCTTACCTTAGATATATTTAAGTAAGGAGCCATTGTCATGTGTCTCCTTGCTGGTTAATCATAGACCCAGATTGGGGTAATGGAGGTGTGAGGTGTGGTGCCTCTGGACTGACTGAGCTGGATGGCTTAAGTGTGGCATACCTTTACATTCTATTAACACTTTTCACACACTAATTTCTTTAACACTATTTCTCCATTTTAATTACATCTCATTTTTGTATCACCTTCCTACAGCTTCGGCTTCCTAACACTAATTTATTAAGACTATAGTTTTTTCACTGCCCTGAGCTTTCTGGCTTATGCTGGTGTTTTGGGGTGCCACACCCTGCACCTAGATATAGCGCTAGGGACCCCAAATATACAGAGACACCTTGATGCGGCTTTGGGGCTTTTATATATATATATATATATATATATATATATAGGGATGCTGCTGGATCGGCACTCTACATGATAGTGATAACAAGTACCTGCGTGCCCTTGTGTAAATAAATAGTCCTCTAGATACTCTCCTGGCAGAGAGAGCAAAACACGGCACTGCAGGGTTTTCAAATAGCTGAAGTTTAATTCAACGTTTCGGGACCCAAAGTCCCGTCGTCAGGAAAATATCTTCAACTATTTGAAAACCCTGCAGTGCCGTGTTTTGCTCTCTCTGCCAGGAGAGTATCTAGAGGACTATATATATATATATATATATATATAGATAAATTGTAGAATGCGGCACTCAGACTTTCCTGAGTGCCGCATTCTACAATTTGTCTACATTCACCTTTATGAGGGCACCGGGACCAGTTATCCATTGGAATAGGAGTGCCGGTCACATGATTGTGTGTGTGTGTGTGTATATATATATATATATATATATATATATATATATATAGTCCAGAATGACCCGGCACTCGTTTGTCCTTAGAATAACAGTAGTTTGCTCACGGTGCCTTTCCTCCGGGCTGCTGCCCAGGAATATACAGGAACAGAAATGGGCAGCACTCCGAGTCTTGAGTTAAGTGAAATAAAGTGCAAAGACTTTTATTTGTCAACTACACATGATCTACGTTTCGGGGTCGCAGCCCCGTCGTCAGGATAAGTGACAATGACATTTAGTGCTATATAAATACCTTAATGATAGGATGACTCCTCCCGCCAGCACAGCCCACGCCGCCCGGATACCGGCCGCATCGCCCCGTCTCTCCGGAAGTGACGTAGCGCCGGTCCGTCCAGCTGACGCTGTAGACAAGGTTGCCATGGTTACTAGTAAACAGTGATATCAAATGAATCAAAAAGACATACAGTCCTACGGCTCATATCGCAGTGTAACATATTCTGTAACAATCTGAAAAGTGCGAAGTGCAAACATGTTAAATACATATAGTGAACAACCAAATAAAAACAAACGTGCCAAAAATACAGAATATCATAGTGAATAAAATCGTATTAATTCTAAAACACAACCAAGTATGTATTCCTTCCACATCCAATTGAGTGAGACCTAATAGCATAAAAGTGGAGATCAATAATGAAAGACCTCCTGCAAAATAGATTAAATACATAACTAGAAAAGCTAGCGATCACCTGCAAGCTATACATTGCCTGTAACTATACGTGTATCGCTCACGGGGTGTCACACAATTACACCCCTTAAAGAAAACATCTCAGATTAAAAGTCATTGAGGCCATTAGGATGGATGGTATTCAGTCTATACATCCATCTTGCCTCTAGTTGCAACAATTTTTTGGACCTATCGCCTCCCCTTAATGACTGTGGTACATGATCAATTATTCTATATCTAAGTGGCCATGCTGTGTTTGGCTTTGGCAAAATGCCTAGCCACCGGTTGCTCACTGTCCCCACTCTTGATGGCCTCCCGTATGGCATATCTGTGTTGTGCCATACGCATCTTAAAGGCACAGTCCGTTTTGCCCACATATGATAGCCGGCATGGGCATGTGAGGAGGTATACGACAAATTTAGAATCACAGGATAACGGATGTAGTATCTTAAATATTTTACCTGCGTGCGGGTGTCTAAATTTGTCGCCTTGGGTGAGGTAACTGCATGTCGTGCAGCCACTACACCGGAAACATCCTTAGTTTCTTACTTAGAAAATGCCTTTTGGGCTTCTCAAATTCAGAGATATCAGTTTTAACAACATAATCTCTAATGCTCCTATTTCTCGTGTGACTCACTAACAATCTGGAATTGAACGCCTCCCCTAGTTCTCTGTCAGAAGCCACTATAGGCCACAGTTGTTTTGCCCTTTTAGAAAGATGAGTATTACTCTAGTTGTACTGGGTAACCCATGGGAACCTGCCCTCCAATGTTTTTTTATTATTGGGTCTCAGTAATTGTTCACGTGTCAATTTAAGGGCTTTAATTTTAGCTTTATGTAGATCTCCTGCCGGGTAACCTCGTTCTAAACATTTCTTTGTCATTTTGGTCAACTCAAGATCCCTAGTTTCTGGCACACTATTGATCCGACACACCCTTAGAAATTGGGAATACGGTAAACTTGAGATAGTAGCTCGTGGATGAAAGCTATCAAATTTAAGAAGATTGTTTCTGTCTGTGGGTTTAACGTAAAGTGATGTGTTAATGATCCCAGCTCGTATGGAGATTTTAACATCTAGAAAATTGATAGTAGAATTATCCATCATAATTGTAAATTTGACTGGGCTAGATGACTGATTATGGCCTTCTATGATATCTTGTAATTGGCCCTGTGTGCCCGTCCATAAGATGAGTATATCATCTATATATCTGAAATAACCTCCTAGATAACAAGCTGTGGAATTATCTTGCAAAAACAAATCCTTCTCCACTTCCCACATGTATGTATTCGCAAAGGACGGGGCCACGGAGGACCCCATCGCACAACCAGTGCGTTGAATGTAATACCTTTTGTCATTAAGGAAATAGTTATGCGTCAGAGTAAATTGTAACAATTCCAGAAAAAATGCAACATGTGGACCTTTGTATAGTGGGTTATTAGTAATGAGACGTCTCACTGCCTCTACCCCAGCCACGTGAGGAATACATGTATACAGGCTGGTAACATCTATTGAAGCCAGACTAGTGTGTGAGGGCAATACTCCCATTGCACCCAATTTAATTAGAAGCATGGAAGTGTCTTTTAGGTGAGTGTTGGTCTGTTGAATACAGGGTTTCAGAAATGTGTCACAGTAGACTGCCAAGGGTTCACATAACGACCCCCGGGCCGATGATATAGGCCTACCTGGGGGATCATGTGAATCCTTGTGCAGTTTAGGAATGCAATAAAAAATAGGTACCACAGGAAAATCTCTAGATAAGGCTTTGGACAAAGAGACAGAAATATAACCCTCCGTTACAGCCCTAGATAACAATAAATCAAGTTCTTGTTTGAAGGCTTTAGTAGGGTCAGATTGTAAATAACCATAAGTCTCTTGGTCTGAGAGTAACCTTTCGCATTCTTTTTTGTACTGAGCAGTGTCTAACACCACTATGCCACCCCCCTTATCAGCATTTCTAATGATGATATCCCGTCTCTTGCCTAGATCCTTAAGGGCCTTGTATTCTTCCCTGGACATGTTAGGATGTGGCTTAGCACAAGGTTCTTTGTCCAAAGTTTCCATCATCCTATTAAAAGTCCTGATAGACGGGTTAAGTGAACTAGGCTCAAATTAAGATTTACTCAAATGGCTCACCTGTGCGGGGATGTCTAATGCTGATGGTACCCTTGGCCCCGGTGGTGTTTTGTTGAAATATTCTCTTAGTTTGAGAGAACGTGTCAATTTAAATGTCTCTATCTTCCATTGCATTGGATCAAGAGAGTTAGTAGGTATAAAACCTAAACCCTTACTCAGTACTTCATTTTCCGTGGGTGTTAACTCTTTGGAGGAGAGATTGAAAATTAATTGCGACCCCTCTTGGGTGGTTTGGAATTTGCTCTGGGACCTCGTCTTCCTCCTCGCCTGTCCCCCTCGCCTCGTGAACTTCCTCCTCTTCCCGCGGCTATGGCCCTGGTACGTACCCCTAAAGGGACTTCTTCCATCTGTTGATTGCGTCCCGAGGTGTTGTCTTCCATCTCACTAGCCGAGGTGCTTGAATATGCTGGACGTTGTTCTCGTCGTCTGGAGAACTGTTGGCGTCCTGGGGTCTGTCTCATCGTGCTATTAGATAACCAGGAGTAAACCCTATGCTGGGAGTAGTCCTGTTGTACCCGTAATAATTTTTGTTTTTTGAATTTAATGAGATTAATCTTGTATTGTTCCAATTCTACTTCCAATTTGGCAAGCCAATCAGGGGGCGAAGATACTGTGAGACCGTGTTCCGTAGTAAATGCCTCAATTTTCTGCTTAGTGCAATTCATTTCACGTGTGGCATCTTCTATAACAAGCAGTAGAAGATCCATTGAGCACTTATTTAGTACGGATATCCATTTTCTACAAAAAGATACGTCATACCTCCCTATGGTGGGCATATTATGTATGCGGAACCCTCTCGGTATTTGCTTCGCCCTGAAGTAATCCGATAAAGTCATGCCATGGTATTGATAATCAATTTCTCGTTTACGTAATTTTAGGAGGTCTCTGTAGAGATCTTCATTAGTGGCGACACTATCCGTTTCAAATGCTGAAGTCTTAAACAGAATGCTTTCCGCCTCAGCCTCTGAGAAGCTTAGTGTATCAGAGTTGTCGCATTGTAAGAAGTGAGTAGCTCCTTCTATAGCTCTTTCATCCATTGTGGTCATCTTAGATCGTGGAAAGTGTGCAAAACTTGCTATGAAAAAAGTGCTTAGTGCAGGTTCGTGCTGACGCACTGTGCAAAAGTGGTGCAGGTGAAGATTGTCCTGAGTAAACTGTAGGGACTTCACGGTGCCTTGGTCACAAATTAGGAACCTTCAGCACGGATCCAATTTGTATAAATAGTCCAGAATGACCCGGCACTCGTTTGCCCTTAGAAGAACAGTAGTTTCCTCACGGTGCCTTCCCTCCGGGCTGCTGCCCAGGAATATACAGGAACAGAAATGGGCGGCACTCCGAGTCTTGAGTTAAGTGAAATAAAGTGCAAAGACTTTTATTTGTCAACTACACATGATCTACGTTTCGGGGTCGCAGCCCCGCCGTCAGGATAAGTGACAATGACATTTAGTGCTATATAAATACCTTAATGATAGGATGACTCCACCCGCCAGCACAGCCCACGCCGCCCGGATACCGGCCGCATCGCCCCGTCTCTCCGGTAGTGACGTAGCGCCGGTCCGTCCAGCTGACGCTGTAGACAAGGTTGCCATGGTTACTAGTAAACAGTGATATCAAATTAATCAAAAAGACATACAGTCCTACGGCTCATATCGCAGTGTAACATATTCTGTAACAATCTGAAAAGTGCTAAGTGCAAACATGTTAAATTCATATAGTGAACAACCAAATAAAAACAAACGTGCCAAAAATACAGAATATCATAGTGAATAAAATCGTATTAATTCTAAAATACAACCAAGTATGTATACACTTCCTTCCACATCCAATTGAGACCTAATAGCATAAAAGTGGAGATCAATAATAAAAGACCTCCTGCAAAATAGATTAAATACATAACTAGAAAAGCTAGCGATCACCTGCAAGCTATACATTGCCTGTAACTATACGTGTATCGCTCACCGAGTGTCACACAATTACACCCCTTAAAGAAAACATCTCAGATTAAGGGAGTCCTTGAGGCCATTAGGATGGATGGTATTCAGTCTATACATCCATCTTGCCTCTAGTTGCAACAATTTTTTGGACCTATCGCCTCCCCTTACTGACTGTGGTACATGATCAATTATTCTATATCTAAGTGTGGCCATGCTGTGTTTGGCTTTGGCAAAATGCCTAGCCACCGGTTGCTCACTGTCTCCACTCTTGATGGCCTCCCGTATGGCATATCTGTGTTGTGCCATACGTGTCTTAAAGGCATATCTGTGTTGTGCCATACGTCACTTAACTCAAGACTCGGAGTGCCGCCCATTTCTGTTTATATATATATATATATATATATATATATATATATATATATATATATATATATATATAATCTATCCGAGATCTCTGAATTCTAAAATTGTGTGGGATTTACATCTGGTTACTGTTATCATTCAGTGTGCTGGGGGAAACAAAATGCCTTTTTTTCTTGCTTAGAAATACCCCTCTCTTTTAAGCACCTGAGTGATATCACTAAGCTAATTAAGCATCTGCCACACTATATATTTCTGTTAGACCAATGGTCAGATTCGGATCTCCACATGCACCACCTGGTCCGTCTGTCACCACAGACAAGGATATCCCTTCTGTGGTGGTTACAGACCTCCCATCTTGTGGAGGGTCAAGTCTTCAGAACACACACTTGGACGTTGTTAACCACAGATGCGAGTCTCCAGGGCTGGGGAGTTGTGGCCCAGTGGGCTCAGCTTCAGAGAAAGTGGTTACCACACTAAACCATCCTCCCCTTAAACATCTTGGAACTAAGAGCGATTTACAACGCCCTTCTTTCCAGCTGTTACAAAATCACGCCATTCAAGTACAATCAGACAATGCCACGGCGGTGGCCTACATCAGTCGACAAGGCGAAACCAAAAGCAGGGCGACTATGAGAGAGGTCAACAAGATCCTCCTTTGGGCAGAAAGACATGCCACGGCACTGTCGGCCATATTCATTTCGGGAGTGGACAACTGGGAGGCAGATTTCCTCAGCCGGCAAGATCTCCACCCCGGAGAATGGGGTCTACTCTCCACCATCAGGTCTTCCGTGAGATAGTATCCCGATGGGGTTGGCCTCAGATATATCTGAGGGCATCCCAACACAACATGCAGCTTCACTGTTACAGGTCAAGGACAAGGGACCCACAGGCGACGGCTGTGGACACATTTGACAACGCCCTGGACCTTTCAGACAGTCTGTTTCCTCCATTCCCGCTACTACCACAAATCTTAAAAAGAATAGAGAGGGAGAGGGTTCAGGCGATTTTTATCGCCCTGGATTGGCCTTGGCTGGCCTGGTACACAGATCTCTTCTCAGTGTTGGTAGACGATACCTAGCATTTACCGCTGAGAGAAGATCATCTTCAGCAAGGCTCGTTCGTCTATCCAAACTTACAGCAGCTACGTTTCACGGCGTGGAAGTTGAGAGGGAGATTCTAGCCAGGAAGGGCATTCCAGGGGCTGTTATCCCGACTATGCTCCATACTAGGAAAGATGTTACATCACGGCACTACCATCGGATATGGAAGATGTATGTCTTCTGGTGTGATAATCGTCATTATCCACCAGCTGTTTTTAAATTGGGTCGTTTCTTGCGCTTCCTCCAGTTGGGTGTAGATGTTGGATTGTGTTTGGGCTCTCTTAAGGTCCAAGTGTCTGCCTCGTTTGTCTTTTTCCAAAAAAGGTTGGCCTTGATCCCGGAGGTTCATACCTTTCTCAAGGTCGTGCTCCACTTGCAGCCACCTTTTGTACCTCCTATAGCCCCTTGGGATCTCCAATTGGTGTTGGATTTCTTTCAGTCTTCCTGGTTTGGACCATTGCACTTGGCGGAGACCAAGTATTTGACTTGGAAGACGGTCACCTTGATGACTCTCGCTTCTGCGCGGCGAGTCTCGGAATTGGGGGCTTTGTCCTGAAACAACCTTATCTGGTGTTTCACGAAGATCGGGCAGAACTCAGGACTCGTAGGTTGCTTTTGCCTAAGGTTATCTTGGCCTTTCACATAAATCAACCTATTGTAGTTTCGGTTGTAACCGATTCTTCCACACCTCGCAGTTTGGATGTGGTGTGAGCGTTGCACATTTATGTCAACGAATGGCTCGTACCTGGAAGTCAGATACTCTTTTTGTTTTGTATGAGGCCACCAAGATTAGGTGTCCCGCTTCGAAGCAAACCTTTGCACATTGGATAAAACTCACTATCCAACAGGTTTATTCGTTTGTGGCCTTACCTTTGCCACAGTCTGTTACCGCCCATTCCACTAGGTCGGTGAGTTCTTCCTGGGCGGCTGCTCGGGGAGTCTCGGTCTTGCAGTTGTGTAGGGCTGCTACCTGGTCCGGCTCCAACACTTTTGTGAAATTCTATGGTTTTGATACCTTGCCGTCAGTGGTCGCTCAGTTTGGGCATTTGGTATTGCAGGGATCTCAGCACACTCCCACCCGTAATGGGACGTCCCCACTGTAATTTACCTTCCCAGTATCCCCTATGAATGCAAGAGAAAACAGGATTTTGGTACTTACCGGTAAATCCTTTTCTCGAAGTCCATAGGGGATACTGGGCGCCCACATCTGTGCTTTGTTTTCTGCAGATTGGGTTGTTATGCATCAGCGTATGCATGTTGCTTTCGCTGTTTTTCTGTTCTACTTGTTCAGTTGTGTTGCTCGGTTTCTCCTGTTCATCTGTTCTGTCTTCCTCCTCTTGAGGTATGTTCCGTCTCCTTCGGGCACAGTTTTCTAGACTGGTCTGATGGGAGGGGGCATAGAGGGGAGGAGCCAGCACACATTAGGTTGAAGAAATTTAAAGTGCATCGGCTCCAATGGACCCATCTATACCCCACTATAATTCACCATCCCAGTATCCCCTATGGACTTCGAGAAAAGGATTTACCGGTAAGTACCAAAGCAGCTGCCCAGCAGCTGTGCCAGACTGCCTACTGGTTCTCTGTAAACATTTTTATATAATTTTACATATTATTTAGTATTGCATCCAATTATCGGTCTATGTAAGTACACTTCTTTGGGGAAAACCTGAGGACGTTCCCAATATCGCACCGTCGGATGAATGAGAAACAGTTATTTTGTACTTATGTTAAATCCATATCTGTCTGTACTTTAAGTGGCCCTAAAGTGGAATTTCGTTTTGTTCTGGTTAACCCGTTCACTGCTAAGGAAGAATGTGACTCATCCTAAGCACTGTAGGGATTGAAATTGAAGGAGGCGGGAGCATGGAGTGGGGTGATGATGTCACTAAGCACCGCCCCTTACAGCATAAACTTTGGAGACATTTTTACAAGCTAGGCAGTAGGAGGGATAGCTTTTAAAAGTGCTCTATCTTCCCTATTCTGATACTAAGGGTCACACTTGTTTGAATTGGGGGATTCCACTTTTTAAAATAATTGGACCCATGAGAAGTTATTCATTCAGAAGTTATTCATGAGAAGTTATTCATCTACTCTGATCACCCTTCCTGTTACCAAAAACACTCAAGGGCACTGTTTAGAGAGTTCACTGTTTCGAACAAAGTGGCCCCTTAGTGGTTATTGTCTGGTGATAAGCCGACAATATCAATCTGCACTTCAGAAATACTGGTTGAGCTTGCGGATGGGGAGATAACTTTTAACATGTATGATTTCCCCTATTGTGGCACCTACCCACTTAGGGCACCACCATGGGGAAGATGGGAGTTTCTTTAAAAAAAAATAGAAGGTTTAGTGCTCTTTCTAGGTCTATCCAGGGTTTTTGATTGGCTGGTAATAACCAATCCAGTAGAGGCTCATTTTTTGAGACATGTAATAGAAGGAGTTTTATATATGGAGTGTTCAGCATTACAGTGAACAAAGTCCATTTTTTTCATGTTACAGTGGAAACATATTTTTCTGCAAAATTGTGACCCAAGTCCATAGTTTTATTATTCACTAGATGGCAAACAATTAAAAGTCCGTGGTTAATTCATTACAGTTCTTAAAGTTTGAGATTCATTTTTCTCATGGACTTGGTTCACTTTACTGCTGACCCCTCCATATATATGGTCTGTGTTCCTTGTGAACTGTAAAAAAAATGTTTTAATGTCGAGTATAAATTAGATAAATGCAATTTTCATTAGTTTACTGTTTTAGTGATAACAAAATGTTAATTTCCAGAGTGGTGAACAACTCTAATTATGGCTGGAGAGCACTAAGATTATTGGCTCGTAGAAGTCCCCACTTTTTCCAACCTACCAACCAACAATTTAGGAGTCTACCAGAATACCTTGAGAACATGGTCATCAAGTTAGCAAAGGAATTACCGGTAAGAGAACTTTTCCCCAAATTGTTTTTCTGCTGCGGGGTACACTGGGCTCCACAAGGATTGGACAATGGGGTGTAGAGTAGGATCTTGATCCGAGGCACCCACAGGCTCAAAGCTTTGACTGTTCCCAGAATGCACAGCGCCACCTCTATAACCCCGCCTCCCTGCACAGGAGCTCAGTTTTGTAAGTTGGTGCTGCAGTAAGCAGGCACTTAACAGGGGGGCTGCTCCAGGCAGCCCTAAAAAGAGCTTTTTTGTGAGAAAAAAGTGAAGACTTCAAGGGCAGCAGCGGTGGTAAATGTCAGGAGACATTCACTGCTGCTGCTCCAGCTCTCCCCAGCGGCACTGTACACTCCCGAGCCCTGGTTGCCGGGTACCTACAGCGGAGGCTCCGGTTTACTTCACGTTAGACACACATGGCTGGGGCTCTCCAGGATCGCGTGGCCGCGCTTCGGGAGGTGGTAAGTGGGACCCGGTCTTTATCGCGATCCGGCGCGGTTAGTGGGCATGGGCGCAGGTCAGGTTTCCTCTCTAAACCAATTTTTATATCGCCCACAGTACCCGGTGGTTTTGCCAGCAGGGGGATAAGGCTTAGACCTGAAACCCTTCCCCCAGCCCCAGGGCGCCATTTCTAGCAAGTGTTCCCACCCTGGAGCTGCATCTCTGTCTTTTCCTCACTCCCTGTCAGTGTCTGCGGCGCCATTACTCCTCAGCTCACTGTTCCCGGGAATGCTTGGGCAAATCCTCCTATGTAAAGCCGCCTGGTTGTCAGCGCTGTGACTTTACAAGACACTTAAGTATTCTACCTGCCTTTTTAGACAGTGATAGTTAAGAAAGAGTGCATTTAGTCAGGGTTTTTCAGTACAATTACCCTGTGATATACATCCAGTTCTTACTGTGTACTGTTATATCTATTGTTATATAGCTGTGTAAGCTAGTCCAGTGCAGTATTATTGTTAGTAATAACCTCTGCATTGTACAGACTGTGACTATTTGTGTGTGCATTTGATAGCTGAGTGTTGTCCATTTCGTGTCTTTCACTCAACTTGCTATCCCTATATTCTATAACCTGAGGGGGCTTGGTGCGTCAGGTTTTATCTAATATAGGATTTTCACAAAGATATACTGTATTACGTATTTTTCTCTGTGATTTAGTCACCATATCTCTCCTTTATCTCTGCTGGTGCTGACTACACTGCGCAGGGGTTTGGGCTAGAAGTATTGTGCTGCTGACAAATTGTACTGTGTTACCTGATACTGCAAGTTATATCATGTCTGCTTCTGAGGGTAACGGTTCTGGGGCTGAACACACTGCCGGTGTTGCTGAAGCCACAGACCCATATGAGGAGAATATAGCAGCTGTGGGCTCTGGTTCTGGGGGCTCCTTGCCCCCCAGTGGGACTGTGGCAACGGAGGCACATACTGACCCACCGTGGGCCGCTTTTTCCACGCTTCTGCATACGCTAGTTCATAAACTAACACCCCCTATGGGACCCCCAATGCCGGTACAACCGTATGTGGTCCCTGCAGCTAACCCGCCGTGGGCGGACGATTTATCTGCTCAATTAAAAAAGTTGAACCAGTCCCTGACTACTAAAAAGTCTGACCATCGCTCGCCTAAGTCCAAGGGGTCCTCTAAGCGAGCGCTTGTCTCCTCACAGTTCACTGCTGTCACTGACACCTTGTCTGATGAAGACGGCACGTACACTGACCCCACAGGTTCTGACTCAGATACGGCTGATGGGGAGGGTAGTTCACATGTGGATGTTCCTGATCTTTTGGAGGCTATTAAGTTAATTCTACAGATTACGGATGATCCCGAGCCATCCGTCCCTCCTAAGAAACCAGATAGGTTCAAGCGTCAGAAGGTGGTTAAACAAGTTTTACCTCACTTTGACCACCTAGTGGATATACGTCAGGAACCCTGGGAAAACCCGGGTACGAAGTTTGTTCCTCAAAAGAAGATGCTGGCTCGCTATCCCTTCGTGCCAGAGCTGTCTAAGAATTGGGAAACGCCTCCTCCAGTGGACTCACATGTGGCTAGGATGGTGGTTTCCTCAGCTCTGCCTGTCACTACCGTCACGTCTTTAAAAGAGCCTACAGATAAGCGTGTGGAGGGTTGTCTGAAAGCGATTTACACCCTCACGGGTGCTGCGCAAAGGCCCACTATTGCAGCTACATGGGCTGACGAGGCTATTGAAGCATGGGCCTTGGAGTTAGAAGCTGACATCTCCTCTGACCATGCTAGACAATGTTTGTCATATATTGTCACAGCTTCTCGCTATATTAAAGAGGCGGCTTCTGATGCCGGTATCCTAGCAGCCAAGGCCTCTACTACGTCAGTCCTGGCTCGCCGGATATTGTGGCTGAGATCCTGGTCTGTGGATCTGGACTCTAGAAAAACCCTGGAGGTACTCCCTTTGAAGGGAGATATTCTGTTTGGGGAGGACTTAAATAAGATAGTGGCTGACTTGGCTACTGCCAAAACTGCCTGTCTGCCAAATACCGCTCCTTCTGTGTCGAAGGTTAAAGGTATGTCCTTTCGCCCTTTAGGTAAAACAAAAGGTCAGGCGTACCACAAGCAGGCCCGCACTTCCAAACCTGGTAAGCCGAAGCCCAAAAGAGCCTGGGCTGCCAGTCAGCCAGCTTCCAAGACCGATAAGCCTGCCGCATGACGGGTCGGGCCTCCCCCTGGGGGATCCCAGGGTGGGGGGCAGGCTTCTAGGGTATACCCAGGAATGGTTGAAGACCACTTCAGATGCCTGGGTACGGGAAGTCGTCACTCGAGGTTACGCCATAGCCTTCAAAAACCGACCCCCTCATCAATTTTGCCAGGCAGACGTCCCGTTGGACCAGACAAAGGCAAACACTCTGCATTCGGTAGTACAGACCCTCCTGGATACAGGAGTTGTAGTACAGGTGCCTCTTGCTCAGAGGGGCCGTGGGTACTATTCTCCGCTGTTTCTAGTCCCGAAACTGAATGGGTCCTCCCGGCCCATTCTCAACCTCAAGGCATTGAACAGGTTTGTGAAGGTTTCCAAGTTCCGTATGGAAACCCTTTGCTCTATAGTTCTGGCCTTGGAACCTGGGGACTACATGGTCTCCCTGGACATACAGGATGCTTACCTGCATATTCCTATAGCAGTGTCACATCAGCAATACCTGAGGTTTGCTATTGGCAACCTCCATTACCAGTTTCGGGTGTTACCTTTTGGTTTAACAACGGCTCCGCGAGTCTTCACCAAAGTAATGGTGGTGGTGACGGTGGTACTCCGCCGTCAAGGGGTCAGGATACTGCCGTACCTGGACGACTTGTTAATCCTGGCAAATTCCCCAGAACTTCTCCTACGTCATCTGGATATGACGGTCCGGTTTCTACAAGCCCACGGGTGGCTCATCAACTGGAAGAAATCCTCCCTGGTCCCTGCTCAGAGCATGGTGCACTTCGGAGCGCTATTGGACACTCACAACCAGCTGTTGGAGACTAGAGGAGAGTCTTATTGTGCGTGGTAGGGCATTCCACAGAGTGGGTGCAGCCCGATGAAAGTCCTGCAGTTGTGAGTGGGAGCGAGTAATGAGTGTGGATGAGAGACGCAGGTCTTGTGAAGAGTGAAGAGGTCGGGTTGGGAGATATTTTGTGATAAGCGAAGTGATGTACGTTGGTATAGTTTGGTTAATGGCCTTGTGTGTGAGTAAAAGTATTTTATATTGAATGCGGTAGAGTACAGGTAACCAATGGAGGGACTGACTGAGTGGATCTGCAGGCGATGAACGTCTAGCGAGGAAGATAAGCCTCGCCACTGCATTCAGAATGGATTGTAGTGGTGAGAGTCTCGTTTTGGGAAGACCAGTTAGGAGACTATTGAAATAATCAATGCGGGAGATAATGAGAGCATGGATTAGAGTTTTAGCAGTGTCTTGTGTAAGGTATGGTCGTATTTTGGATATGTTTTTTAGATGCATGTAACATGATCTTGAGACAGATTGAATGTGGGGAACAAAGGACAGATCAGAGTCAAGGATGACACCTAGGCAGCGAGGTTGTGGGGTAGGGTAGATAGTCGAGTTTTCAACAGTGATAGAGATATCAAGTTGGTACCTACTATTGGCCGGTGGAAATATAATTAACTCTGTCTTTGAAATATTCAGTTTGAGGTGGCGAGATGTCATCCAGGATGAAATGGTAGAAAGGCATTCAGTGACACGGTCCAGTACAGATAGGGACAAGTAGGGGAGAATGCGTTGAACCTGGCCCAGCATTTAATTCAGAACCGTTCTGTTCAAGTACAGTCGGACAACGCCACCACAGTGGCTTACATAAATCATCAAGGCGGCACTCAAAGCCGTTTGGCAATGAAGGAAGTTTCACGGATTCTACGTTGGGCGGAACGCCATCTACCGGCCATATCGGCAATATTCATTCCGGGAGTCCTGAATTGGGACGCGGACGTGCATGCCAGCGAGTGGGGCCTCCATCCAGAAGTGTTTCAACTCCTCGTGGAAAAGTGGGGTCTTCCAGATGTAGATCTGATGGCGTCTCGACACAATCACAAGGTTCCGGTCTTCGGAGCAAGGACAAGGGATCCTCAAGCAGCATTCGTGGATGTGCTGGCGGTGCCATGGAGGTTTCGGCTGCCGTACGTGTTCCCTCCGGTGTCACTCCTGCCCAGAGTAATTCGGAAGTTCAAGCAAGAAAAAGGAAATCTGCTTCTCATGGCTCCGGCGTGGCCCAGACGGCACTGGTTCTCAGACCTTCAAGGCCTGTCGTCAGAGCGTCCACTTCCACAACACCCAGACCTCCTCGTTCAGGGCCCCTGTGTCTACCAGGACCTAGCCCGGCTGTCTTTGACGGCGTGGCTCTTGAAGCTTCCGTCTTGAGGGCTAAGGGTTTTTCTGAAGAGGTCATTAAAACTATGTTGCGGGCCCGGAAACCGGCTTCTGCTCGGATTTACCATAGGGTCTGGCATTCCTACTTTGTTTGGTGCGCATCTAATAATTATGACGCTTCCAAGTTTAGTACAGCCAAACTTTTGGCTTTTCTGCAGCAGGGCCTAGATTTAGGCCTGCGTCTGGCCTCCCTCAAGGTTCATATTTCTGCCTTGTCGGTGTGGTTTCAGAGAAAAATTGCGACTTTACCTGATGTTCATACTTTCACTCAGGGTGTGTTGCGTATCCAACCTCCCTATGTCCCGCCTGTGGCTCCTTGGGACTTGCTTGTCGGTGGTTTTGGAGGCGTTGCAGGAGCCTCCGTTTGAACCCCTGGGTTCAGCTGACCTTAAGTGGCTTTCCCTTAAGGTGGTGGTCTTGCTGACTATTGCCTCTGCTAGAAGAGTGTCGGATCTGGGTGCCTTGTCTTGTAGTTCCCCATATCTGATTTTTCACCGTGACCGGGCGGTTCTTAGGACTCGTCCCGGATATTTGCCTAAGGTGGTTTCTTCGTTCCACCTTAATCAGAAGATTGTGGTTCCGGCCTTTGTCTCTCCTGATTTGTCTCCCAAAGAGCGGTCTTTGGATGTGGTACGGGCTCTCCATATCTATGTGAAGAGAACTGCTTCTATTCGAAAATCTGATTCTCTCTCTCTTTTGTTTGGATTTCACATACGTGGCTGGCCTGCTCACAAGCAAACCCTGGCCAGATGGATTAGAATGGTGATTGCACATGCTTATGTGAGGGCTGGTCTATCAGCTCCTGCTCACATCACGGCCCATTCTACTCGGTCTGTTGGACCTTCTTTGGCGGCCCAACGTGGTGCGACCCTTGATCAATTGTGCAAGGTGGCTACGTGGTCCTCAGGGAACACGTTCATAAGGTTCTTTGCCTTCGATACTGCCGCTTCCCAGGATGCTTCCTTTGGATGCCGTGTTCTTGTGCCCGCTACAGTGCGTCCCCTCCCATAAGGAACTGCTTTAGGACATCCCCATTGTCCAATCCTTGTGGAGCCCAGTGTACCCCGCAGCAGAAAACGAGATTTATGGTAAGAACTTACCTTTGTTAAATCTTTCTGCGAGGTACACTGGGCTCCACAAGGCGCCCACCCTGACGCACTTAGCTTCTTTGGGTTGGTATGGCATTAGCCGCTGACACTTCTCCTGTCGTGAGAGTGTGGTGTATGTGGCTACTAACCGTTGTTGTCTCTTTTCCTGCTACTGCATTGGGCTGGTTAACTAAAAACTGAGCTCCTGTGCAGGGAGGCGGGGTTATAGAGGAGGCGGCGCTGTGCATTCTGGGAACAGTCAAAGCTTTGAGCCTGTTGGTGCCTCGGATCAAGATCCTACTCTACACCCCATTGTCCAATCCTTGTGGAGCCCAGTGTACCTCGCAGAAAGAGATTTAACAAAGGTAAGTTCTTACCATAAATCTCGTTTTTATATCCCTGAGCAAACATTGACTTGCCACAAGTAACCTTTTCCTTGAAAGGTAATGCGACAGGAAAAATGTGGTTCAGTCATTTTTATGGAGCTCAGCTTTTTAAAAAGTTAATTCAGATTAGTTGCTTAATAAACCATTTGTTAAAAATGTGTTTAATGTGGCTGGAAACATGCTTGGAACAAATCACTCTGAATATAACAGACATTGGGATCATCGGTCCTGGTTGCTGGGTGCCTTTGCTGTTCAGGTGAACACAGGAAGAAGCCACAGCTGAGACCCAAATCCCAAATCATTGTGTATACTTGGTTGGGAGCCGCAATTGATGATCCCGAAGCCTGCATGCTACAGTATTCACAGCAACTTTTTCACATTGTGCCCTATCTGCAACACTTTGAGAGCAATACTTATGTGCTCCATTTGTGTTGTTTCATTAAATATGTGAAAAATTGTGTTAGCTCTTAGACATATTCCTCACTACATTAAAGATCTTCAGATGCATTTTAATTTTCAATGTTTTATGACTTAGTTGATAATAAGGTGTTCACAATTCTTTGTTGTTGGTTGAAAAAAACATTTCAACTTAGCAGCACAAAGGATTGATGGCTTCAAAATAATTTTTCAACAAAGTTCTGTTTAATAATAATAAGTAATAGCTGCCGAGAAGGAATGAGAAATCCAGACCAGTTCATGTGATTAGAACTTCTGTCGAAAATGATTTTGTGTAAAAAGTATATGAATTCTGAGTATTCTGTCCATCTCATATGAGATAAAGCCTGCTGACGCTCAACTGTGGAATTTATACAGTAGGTTCTAGGGGGTAAATGTAAGAAGCAGTGATAAGAGTGGATAAGTGAGTCAGTGGAGAAGTTGCCCATGGCAACCAATCGGCTGCTCTGTATAATTTTGTAGTATGCAAATTGTAAATGTTACTTCAATGCTTATTGGTTGCCATGGGCAACTTCTCCACTGGCTCACTTCTCCACTCTTATCACTGCTTCATACATTTACCCCCAAGAGAGGTCACTCTCTTCCACTATCATAGGCACCTCTTGTTGGTTGTCTGAGAGGAGCTAACATTTAGAACGTATACATATTGCATATTTACAGTTGTTTTCTTTACAATAATCCATTTCTTATATTGTTAGCCCCCATCAGAGGAAATAAAAACAGAAGACGATGATGATGATGAAGATAATGAATCTTTATTAAAGGAAAACAATGAAAGTAAGTATTTGTGCCCTTACCAGTTATGGAGAGTTATATGGATATAACAAGCAGCATCCACATGTTCTAGATTGTAATAGGTCAGTCTGCAGTATATTCAGATATTTCTGGAATAGAACATGGAAGAAAAAGGGATATGTATGGAATGTATCAAACCCTTTGTTTTTAATTGTGAATGGATTCAGACTTGCATCAATAATGAATATTTGTCTTGGCTCCTAAAATATTGCTTCACAAATTAGTGTTCATCATTTCTCTATTCTTGGGATTGACTATTTTACATAGATCTAGAGATGAACCATTTTCAGAGTAAAGCCATACATCTCGTTTATTATTCCAGGTCCAGACGTCATGCAACAGAAGTCTGTCACTGGTGAAGTGATTGAGTCACTTGCCAGCAAACTGGGAGAGCAGTGGAAGACACTGGCCCCTCACTTAGAGATAAAAGACTTAAACATTAAAGCGATTGAATCTGATAGCGAGGATGTAAAGATGAGGGCCAAACTTCTGTTGGTGGCTTGGCAAGATCAAGAGGGGGCTCACGCAACTGCTGAACATCTGATATCTGCTTTGAATCAAGCTCAGTTAAGCGATCTTGCAGAAAACTTGAGCAATGACACTGAAAACGGGACATAAGACCCCTTGGATCTGCATGTTATGAGGCAACTAGCAACTGAAGGGAGTAAGGCCTCACTGGTAACTCAATGCAGTTGTCTTGCTTCAGACAGTGTAGGTGATTTTGTAGAATTATTTTTTTTTTTAAAGAAAGTACTGTTAGTGGGTTGAGACGGATAAAATAAAGAATCTTCCCACATTTGTTGCCTTATTTATTGTAGTCTTTGAATGTATGTATTATACCATGCTTGGGGTCTGTTTATTTCTTTTAATATATTTTATAATTTTTTGGATCAGTTATTTTTGTCTATCGTCAATCTGGGGGATGCCATTACTCTGGGTTATGTATCTGACCTTTAGGAGTCTGGTGCTAAACAATCACCTGACTCCCCCCCCCTTCCCGCCCCCCTCCCCCCTCCCTTAATAACACCTCATACCTCAGTCTTGTTTTAGTGCCTTAGGAAAAAGTCACACAGTAACAGCTTAGCATTTCGTTAGGTTTTAGTTTTATATTTTTGTTTAGTTTTCTTTATTGGGTGCTTAGTCCTTGGCAACAGACAGCAAGCATTAACAGAGTGGGGGCAGTTAGTTAGAGGCTAGAGCCTGAGACCTCACTCTCCTAAACTTCTGCAGTTAGTCACCAAACTGTGAACAGTCACTGTACACCGGTTAGTCCGAGGAAGCATCTATGAGGTAAGGTAAGGCACTATGGGGGTTAATCGGGTTTGTTAGCAAACCAAAAAAGTTAGCAATGGGGCAAAACCATGCTGCACTGCAGGTGGGGCAGATGTAACGTGTAGATTTAGATGTGGGTGGGTTATATCGTTTCTGTGCAGGGTAATTTCTACACTTCCAATTTACACTGTATATTGCCAGGTTGGTGACGCTCTGGTGACGCGGCAGTGGTGGCGCTGGGAGATCACATGATCTCCCAGCGCAGACATTCCATACAGTGTAAACGGGAGTCGTGTCGCATCGACACGGCTTCCGTGTACACTACAACCCTACCCGGATCCTATCCCGTGTCCTATCCAGGTAGCTGCCCGGGTAGGATTCACGGGTCGCTTGATCCGGGTTTTTGCGGGGGATGGGGGGGGGGGGGGCCTTTTCCACTAGCAAAAAACACGGGTAAATGCGCGCCCCCGTGCATTTACCCGTGTTTTTTGAGCTAGTGGAAAAGGGGTATTAGATTTCAGTTTGAACATACCCCACCCAAATATAACACTCTCTGCATATGTTACATCTGCCCCACCTGTAGTGCTACATGGTTTTGCCCAATTGCTATTTTTTTGTTTTGTTTGATAACAAACCTGAATAAGTGCCTATGTGCAAATATTCCCCATTTACCTGCTATACCTGGCACACAGGTATACTGATGGGGCTGCGGCCGGGTCAGTCGCTCTGTACTAGCTGGCTCTAACTGCTCACCCATTTTTTTACCACATTCTGCGGGAGCAGGAAAGATGGACAAAAGTAAGATGTTTGTCCGTAAGCACTTTAAGATGCACTCGGGTTGTCATAATGGCAGCCGATTACTGCAGCCTTTCAGAGTCTCTGGCTAATAAATATTACAAAGCTTTCTGATCCACGGCAGTTTTAAGGGCTGGCACTTCTAGGTGCTGTTTTAGCTCCACCCCAAACAAAGAGGTCTTAAGACTGGGCGATTTTGGCTCTGTTTTTAAGCTGTGGCCACTTTTTGGGGTGGATTTTTGCGCCATGTTGTAGCCCCGTCCCCAACACTTTAAAGCTGGACATCCTGTTCAGACTAACTACTGCTGGGAGACTGCTTGTTGGAAGGAGACACAGATAAGCAGGGCTGAGATTTCTTACTAGTTGTTTTAAATCTTGCACAAATTATTATTCTGTATAATAACAATTCTCTCTGCACTATTACCTGCTAGGGATTTATGCAGTTGTTTGTCCATACATTGGTATGCATTTGTATTTTAGTGATACTGAGTTTCAGTCTGCACTATTTCCTGTTTGTCTTAGGCAGTTTTGCATTTTTCTGTATCACTGTGACATTGGGCATTATGGAGCAGATGTATTAAGCCTAGATAAGTGGAAGGTGATAACGCACCAGCCAATCAGCTCCTAACTGTCATTTTTCAAACCCATAATGATTGACTGGTGCTTTATCACTGCTTTATCACTTCTCCAGGCTTAATACATCTGTCCCTATGTTGGACAAAAATCCCAAGGGCAAGTCAGCTACAATAAAATTCCCTAAGGGTTGTACAGAGCTGAGCTCGCTATGTGTAGCATGCTCCGGGCTGCCGATGGCCTCATAGCCTGGGTGTTCTAAGGAACAGTCGGGTTTGCCTGATTGAGCCAGGGCCTTGATAGAACACATTGTGTTTAAAGTAGTCCCAGACTAGCGTTGCACTCTCAGCTCAGTCACATTATAGCTGATTCATCCATAGAGCTCCCATGGGCCATCATTTGGGCAAGTGCATCTCCGGGATGGCCCCATCTTTAAATAGGATGGTGGCATCTGTTGGGGCCTTTGCCTCTAGGAAGCGGCCTATTCATTCCTCTTGATTTCCCTGGTGTTGATTCAGAATCTGCTGGTTTATCCCCGGGAAGAGGGGGAAATATACCCTGAATGGGAAGAGACTTCTACTTAGGAGGGGGATTCCCTACCCAGTTCAGGACTAGATTTGTTTATTGATGCAATCCATCAGACAATTGTAGGATGATAATACTCCATTAATCAGTGCAGCTTAATTTTTTTTGCGTAAGAAGAAACTGGTATCTGTTTTTGCAGAATTTTCCCATTATGAAGAGGTTTTGACAGAGGCCTTGCTGAAACCTGACCTTAAATTTCAGGTGCCAAGGAGATTCAAGGACCTTTATCCCTTTAAAGAGGATGACCCTAAACCTTGGGAGATTACACCCAAGGTGGATGCTCCTATAACTAGATTAGCTAGGGCAACAGTCATTCCCACAGTACAATGTTTTTTTATAAAGATCCAGGCTATAGGAAGTGTGAATCTGAAGCCTGGTTGATTAAGGCTGTTGAATCCTGGATGGCTCAGTTGGTTGAGGGAGTCCAGGTACAGTCCCGTATTTAAGCCTTAGCAGTTTCTGTCAGGAGGTCTTTATGACTCCAAGATATGACTCAAAGATGCTCAGTCTAAACATACTTTAGAGGCAGTGCCTTTTAAAGGAGAGTTCTTGTTTGGTTCAGAACTCAAAGATTATTTCCCAGACCTAAGGGAGGTAAGAGCTCTTACCTGCTATTCTCAGCCCCCAAACATAAGTGTACACCAAGAGTTTACACAGAGGAACATTTAAAGGACAGGGTACCTCTGGTTCCACACGTTCTGCCGTCAAAACACCCAGATAAGCAATCTGCGTGACAGGTTGGGGATCCAGGCCACAGGTAGATGGTTGGGGCTCATTTACTCACGTTTTGGGATGTTTGGATTCAATCCAACCCAGACCAGTGGGTGAGAGGAATTGTTTCCAGATGTTACATTCTAGATCTGGAAAGTCCTGCTCTGGACCATTTTTTGTCACTTCTCTCCCTCAGGATCAGAATGAGAGGGGTCCATTGTTGAGGCGGTCCATTCTCTAGCAGAGTCTGGGGTAATTGTTCCGAAACATCAACAAGGCCAGGGTGTGTGTTCAGTATTTTCTAAGTGGAGAAACTGGACCGATCATTCCATCCAATTCTCAACTTAAGTGGTTAAATCTGTTCATTTGGGAAAATTCAATATAGGGTCAATACGATCTGTGATCAGCTCCATGGAAGAAGGAGAATATTTGGCTTCCTTAGATATCAAGGATGCCTATCTCTATATTTCCATATGGAAAGGACATCACCATTTACTAAGACTTGCGGTAGGTAACTGGCACTTTCCTGCCCAGGCTCTACCTTCCGGTCTGTTAACAGCACCCAGAGTTTTACGAAGGTCATGACCCATATGTTCACTCTCCTCAGGAAGTTAAGTATAAAGATCATACCTTATCTGGACGATCTGCTGATCAATGCTCAGTCAGTAAGCCAGTTGCAGCAACATTTTCAATTGACTTTAGACACACTCCAAAACTTTGGGTGGATGGTAAATTTTCCCAAATCCGACTTAAATCCTTCACAAAGGATGCGGTTTTTGGGTCTCTCTTTATTTTTTTATTTTTTTTGACCCACAGTGTCAGAGTTTTTCTTTCACAGGAAAAGGTTATGGATATCCAATCCGGAGTAAGAACCCTTTTATTACCATCTCAGGTCTCAATTCTCTGGGCCATGCAGATGCTGGGAAAAAATGGTGGCATCTTTCGAAGCAGTACCATTTGCCAGATTTCATGCCAGGTCACTACAGAACCAGTTGCTTAGTAACTGGTCGAAGACAGATGTTCGGCTAGACAGGCAGATGTTCAGACTATCACCACAAACTCGTCAGTCACTGCTTTTGGTGATTAAACAGTACAAATTTAAGAAGAGGTTCTCTGATGACAATCTGTAATTGGGCGATTGTTACCACATATGGAAGTCATACAGACGGTGGCACGGTAGTACAAAACATACATTTGCAAGTGCAGTGGTAAATTCAGTAAGCCACACTCCCAATCAACATTTTGGGAATCGAGGGCTATTCGTTTGGCATTGATAAAGGTCCAGTTCTTTCTGCAGAACTTACCTGTGTGGATTCAGACTGACGATGCCATGGCAGTGGCTTATATCAACAAGCAAGGTGGCACAAGGAGATGGTGGATAATGCAGGAGGTTTCTCACATCCTCAGGTGGCCAGACATTTGGATTCCAGCAATCTCCGCAATTTACATTCCAGGGGTGGACAATTGGGAGGCGGACTTTCTAAGTCGCTGTAAGATACACCGGGTATATACAGATGGGGATTACCAGACATCGACCTCATGGCCTCACGCCTGAACAAGAAGCTTCTGGTATATGGGGTTTGGTCAAAGGATCCAAAGTCATTTCCAGTGGATGCCATGACAGCCCCCTGGACATTCCAGCTAAGATACATCTTTTCACCTCTGCCCATGCTTCTTCGGGTGATTCAGCAAATTCATCGGGAAGCTCGGCCAGTCATTCTCATAGCACCATGCTGGTCACACCATAAAAGGTTCACCATTCTTCAGGACATTGAATCGGTTGGCTTTGACAGCTTGTCTCTTGAATCAAAAATTCTGCAAACTAAAGGGTTTTCCCATAAAGTAGTGGAAACCATGATTCAGGCTAGAAAGCCACTTACTTCAAGGATTTATTATCATGTATGGAAAAAATATTTCCTGGTGTGAGTGTCCTAAATCGCAACCAGAGGGTTTTTTGTGTCTCTCGTATTTGGTCTTTCCTCTAGGAAGGTTTGTCTAAGGGCCTTCGCTTGTTGTCTCTTAAGGGACAGTTATCGACCTTTATTTATCCTTTTTCAAAGGAGTTTGGATTACATTCTGGAGGTTCATACTTTCTTCTGGGGTGTTTTACGTATTCAACCTCTGTATGTTCCTCCAATTGCCCCGTGGGACTTAAATTTAGTTTGGAGTCTTTACAGAAGGCTGCTTTTGAGCCTCTTGAGTCAGTGGAATTACGTTACTTTACATTGAAGGTTGTTTATCTTTTGGCTATTTCCTCAGCCAGAAGAGTTTCAGAGCTGGCGGCTTTTTATTGTACGCATCCACTGATAATTTTCCATTCAGAAAGGGTGGGTTTGAGCACAAAACCATCTTTTCTTCCAATGTTAGTGTCCAAATTTCACATGAAGCAGGACATTGTCCTTCCAGCATTTAAGCAAGCTTCGATTTCTGAAGATGATTCACCTTCATCTCTTAGATGTGATCCGTGCTTTCAATATTTATTCGGAAGATACGGCGTCTCTGAGGTACGGATTCTTTGTTGGTATAGGTAGATGCACCAAAACGTGGATGGCCAGCCTCTAAGGCATCTATTGCTAGATTGGTCACTTCAGCAATTCATCAGGCTTATGTGTAATCAAATGTGACTGTACCTGGTGCCATTTAAAGCTCACTTGACTAGTGCTGTTGGGGCTTCCTGGGTAGTGCGTTATGGTATATCTGTGGATCAGTTGTGCAGAGCAGCTACCTGGTCATTTGTACTTACACACCTTTACAAAATGTTATCGCTTCCATACTTTTGGAGCAAGTGATGCCAGTGTTGGGTATAAGAGTTTTCCAAGCAGTTTATTTCAATACTCCCTGCCCTGAGTAGCTTGCTTTGGGAGATCCCTGAGTAATAGTATCCCCCAGATTGACTATAGTGGAAATTGATTTTTTTTTTTTTTACTTACCGTAAAATCCCTTCCACGAAGTTCATCTGGGGGACACTTATCTCCCTCAATGTTTGTCTTGTTAGCACAATTGTGGATTGTGTGTCTTAGTATTATTATTTCTTCCTCTGGGCGACTTTGCTTAATTTAGACTGAGGTAGGAGGAGCTATGTAGGGGAGGGAGTCAGCTGATTGTTTAGTGCCAGACTCTGATAAGCCAGATACATAACCCAGAGTAATGCTATCTCGTAGATGTACTTCAAGTAAGGAATTTTATGGTAGGTAAAAAAATCTAATTTTTTTTTTATAACCAAAGCTTCATTTTCAAACAAATGTTAAGGTCTGTAAACTAGAGTTAACTGATGTGTGCATTTAAAAATAGGATGTCCTGTATGTTTTGTTTTTACATGGGGTCATTGTGGTGTTGGCGCTTAATGAGATAAATATTTACCACTATAAAAGCTCCTCCCCGCTAACCCCTCCTCATATTTTTTTTTTTATCAAGTGCTGAAGTATGTCAGCACTGTGCAAGTCCTTTTTTTTTTTTTTTTTTTTTTTTTGTGCCTCTTTCTACTATCCCGGTTTCTCCATCTGATCTCCTGCATCTATGACTCTGGTTTGTTTGAAGTGCTGAGGTTCTCTCTACTTACAAACTATATGACAGGCTCTCCAGATAAAGCTGGTTTGGAGCTGATGCTGGGAAGACTGAGATGGCACCTTCAGATAATCCAGTGCCAGGAAAGATGGAGCCGAGAAGGCGGGAGGTGCTGCAGTGCTATCCCCAGGATGGGGGAATGCAGCCAGGCACCCGCATACTGCTGGCAGCATATGTTGCAGATGCTGTGTGGGAGCCGCATCCTGGCTAGCTCAGTGGAGAGAGATTACCCAGGATGCACAGCAGTGTAGTTACAGAGGAGTACATGTATGACCAGGTGCTATGGGGAGAAGTGCTATCAGCACACAAAACGTTTTGTGCGCTGACCACTTTAGCCCCATGTAAGACAGCAGTAAGTACTGGCAAATGTCGGGAGGGGTATGCGCCCCTGTCATTATCGGCGCTGCTATCTATAAGATAGCATGCTAAATGTTAGGCAATGTATGACTGGTCAGTGGCACTCACCATTATGACAACTGCAGCTCTCAATTTCAACAGATGAAGCTGCTGGTCCCCAGCACACAGCACTATCCCTGGCTGTCTGCTCCAACAGCCATGGACTGTGCATATGAAAAAAAGTTTTCTTCCGTCCACTAGGGGGCACAGGGAACACTGAGGTATAGCCTAGAGAGGAGAGAGTCTGTGCTCCAAATAGATATTTTTTTCCCCAGCCGCCCCAGACTCCATCTCCTCTATACCCAGCCGCCAGCCAGTTTCATTTTGGTGCCTGCAGGAGCGAGCACCATTTTGTGGGGGGTGGCTATTAAGTGGTCCCCCTAGTTACTTCATTTTACTTTCACTTTTGTTTTACTTTCGCCTTCACAGACGCTCCAACACTCAGCACCAGTGGCGGCAGCACCATTGACTGGGTCATGATTTCTGCTGCAGTACTGTAGGAGAGGTGACTGTACCCCACCACTCCTGGAGCCTGCAGCTAGATGTTCTTGTCAGGTAAGAGACATGGCTTCCTGCATGCAGGGAGCTGCATCATCGTGGCTATTCGCCGCCGGTGTTGGATAACACAGATGGTGCGGGTGTTGGCCCTATATTTCGCTCTGCTCACTAGACGATGAGGGCAGCATGAAACAGGTCAGCACACAGTCCGTGGGGGGGTTTCAGTTGAGGGAGAAGCAGAGGCCTGTTTGAACCTCCCCCACCCCTAAGCACACTTGCAACTTGGTTGACTGCCTCTCTCAGGCTGCCTTCTCTTTTCTCTCTCCTCCATATAGACATGTTGGACAGCCATTTTAGATGCATGCATCAGCCCTTCTCCAGAGGGTAACAATTTCAAATAAAGGTAGAAGACAAGAAAAGTGCACTGTGGAACCTAATCAAATATTAAAATGTTATTTTTATTGACATGCATTAAGGCATGATTGTTTCAAAAGAATGGTGAAATATCAAAAAATAGAGTGGTAGAAAAACAGAATGTGATAATAAAACTATAAAATTCTCCGGCTGTTGTCTTTTTACAGTGAACCTTTTATCTTTATCCTGTAGAAGGCTATATTACCTGTAAAATCTGTGTCTTATGTTCTTACATTTGTATTCATTTTTATAGTCTGTGCTTTATTTTGCTACAGTTGTATCATCTTACACTGGAATCCTCTTAAATTGCAACAAAATATACTTAATTGTGATACTGCTGAATTCTATCCTGTAGATAAAGTTTTCTTATTTCAGCACTACACAGGAAGAATATTTCTCTAACGTCCTAAGTGGATGCTGGGGACTCCGTAAGGACCATGGGGAATAGCGGCTCCGCAGGAGACTGGGCACAAAAGTAAAGCTTTAGAACTACCTGGTGTGCACTGGCTCCTCCCCCCATGACCCTCCTCCAAGCCTCAGTTAGATTTTTGTGCCCGAACGAGAAGGGTGCACACTAGGTGGCTCTCCTGAGCTGCTTAGTGAAAAGTTTAGTTTTAGGTTTTTTATTTTCAGTGAGACCTGCTGGCAACAGGCTCACTGCATCGAGGGACTAAGGGGAGAAGAAGCGAACTCACCTGCGTGCAGTGTGGATTGGGCTTCTTAGGCTACTGGACATTAGCTCCAGAGGGACGATTACAGGCCCAGCCATGGATGGGTCCCAGAGCCGCGCCGCCGGCCCCCTTACAGAGCCAGAAGACAGAAGAGGTCCGGAAAATCGGCGGCAGAAGACGTCCTGTCTTCAACAAGGTAGCGCACAGCACTGCAGCTGTGCGCCATTGCTCTCAGCACACTTCACACTCCGGTCACTGAGGGTGCAGGGCGCTGGGGGGGGGCGCCCTGAGATGCAATAAAAACACCTTGGATGGGGCGTGGCCTAGCTAGCAAGCCGAGAGGAGGTGAAGTGTGTGAGCTCCTGAGGGCCTGGGCCTTATATTGCTTATAAAATTCACCTCACGGGCCATCATACACATCTAACCGTGTATCCCGGTTCCCTGCTCCAACTAGTATCGGAGGGTGTCGGTTGCGGAGCCGGGGAGCCCTTATCAGGGCTCCTGCAGGTTGCGGCCTTCCCCTCCATAAGAAGCCGGGGGTTTGTGGCGCGACCTCCCACCCCACCGGAAGTGGGACCGTTCGGGGCTGCCGTCCGGGAGGACGGGCCCATACGCCGGGCCGACGGAGAGTGACTTCCCCGGGACCGGGGACCTCGTCCTGTGACCCTGCAGCAGCCGTGTGCAGTTGGCGGCGGAAGCCCCGTACGGTGGGTGAGTCCCTTCCTTGCCGGCGCCCCCCAGCACAGCATCGGGGCTCTTTCCTCCCTCTCCCCGCGCCTCTTGTCCGTGCCACCTCGTCCGCTGCAACCTGCTCTGAGCCGCGGACCCGGGTAGCGATCACTAGAGCTCCCGCGAGACGCGGCCTAGCGGCGGACCTCGATTGCGGGGCCAGTCACGTGTTAACCACGGACGGACTCAGCGGCCCCTGACACGGCTCCTGCCGGCGCAGCTACATTGTTGAAGGAGGCCCTGTTCCCCCCTGCCTCCCCATTGCACCGAGCACATAACAGAGCCGCACGGTAAAAGTGCACGCCACCTTGAAAACACGGCTGGAGGATTGGGCTCCCAGTACACCTCGGAGCCCCCGCCCGGACCCCCGTGCCCAGTACCTGCGGCCCACTACACCTGACTGTGAGGGGGGAGAGCCTGTTGGGCAGTGATCACCTCACCCTGCAATTGTCCTCTCACCTTTGGTATACTCTATCACGGTTGGGGTGTGATCCCACGGGCTGGTGCTGCCTCAGAGGGGCTCCTGTGAGGTACGACCTTCCCCTCCCTTCCCCGCGAGCCCTGCTCACCTCCCCGGCTGGGGAATAAATTAATCACTGTCCCGCTAGACGGGACGACGGGACACACGGCGGCCATCTTGGAGTGGGCCCCGCTCGGCTCTGGATCCCCTGTGAAACCGTGTGTGGAGAGTCCCACACAGTAGCTGCTCTCCACAGCCCTCTAAAACCCCCTCCTGGGTCCTGGAGTATACGCGCACAGCATAGCCCTGCACTACAGCAAAGGGCAGAGTTCACAGCCCTGTGACTGGGAGATTGCTTACTCCCTCATCTACCCCTCCCCAGATTTGATGTGCCACGCTTGAACTGGGCCCCCACAGAACTGGACCAGCTGGTCCAAGCACACCTCAAAGGCACTGATCCCCCGACTGGCTACACGGTCTTGCGCAGCTAGCGGACGGGGCACCTCAAAGTACAGTTGCTGGGGAACTTCGCTGCCCGGCACATGCTCTCCCCCCCCTAATTATCCACCACTGTAAGTGACGCAGCTCCCCCCAAGCATATTCAAGCAGGAGCGTACATTCACTGCGCTGAGGCTTGACCATTACCTACAGGACATGGCACGCCCGACTGGGCCCGTCTGACCATCCTCTTCAAAGCGTCTAGCATGTGATCTCGATATGTACTACACTTGGTCTCGTGTGTGATCCTAATGATATAGGAGCTTCCCTCATCCTTCCCAGGTGTTGACAAGTAACCTACCTCACCTTCTTCCGCCACTATGCCTAAAGGGGGGAAAAAGCCGAACGCCCATAACCTGGTGGGCTACTTCAAGAACCCTGCTCCATCCTCCACCCGGAGAGCAACTTCACCCCCACCCACTCCAGCAATATCTGACAAAGACTCAGACGATGACTCTTCCTCCACTCCCGCCACAAAGGCTGATGTCGCCCTTCTCCTATCCGAGATGCGTAATATTAAAAAATCAATACGTGCAGAAGTACAAGAGGCTATCTCGGGTCTAAAATCGGACGTGGATAGCCTGGGCACCAGAGTAGATGCCATCGAAAGAAAACAGGAAGAGCTTATCGCCTTCCAACAAGAATCAGAACAGGAGATATCTCAAATGCGTACGGATGTTATGCTCCTAGCGGACAAACAAGAAGATTTGGACAACAGGGGGCGCCGGAACAATCTTAGAATTCGTAACATCCCCGAGACGATAGAACAAAACCACCTCACGGACTATCTACTCCGCCTCTTCCGTTCACTCGCTCCCTCCGTCCCAGACGATATGCTTCTTCTAGACAGGGCTCACAGGGCTCTACGTCCTAGATCCCAAGACGCTAAAACACCAAGAGACGTAATCCTCCGCTTTCATTATTTCGCGGTCAAAGACCAAGTCTACGCCAAAACCAGGAGGATGTCGACGATCCCGTTCGAAGGCTCCGATCTCTTGATCTTCCAGGACCTGTCGCCGGTCACGCTGAACAGACGGAGGGAATTAAAAGACATAACCAAAGCCCTAAGAGATCATAATGTCTGATACAGATGGGGCTTCCCTTTTGCACTTCAAGTCAGAGCAGATGGTAAATTCCTCTCCGCTAGATCCCCAGATGAGGCCCTTCAACTACTACACCAACTGAACATCTCCGGCCCCCCGTCCACCCCTCAACATTCTCTCCCAGTCAACACCTCCCCTTCTCTCACAGCTCCAGCCTCAGAATGGACCACCGTCGGATCTGCTTCACACACCTCCCCAGATACATGAATTATCATGTATAGATGTCCAGGATAGGACTTGTGACCACACGAGTCCACAACGGACTACAGGGGGTCTTTCCGCACTATGCCAAGATCCCCATATGGTGTAGAGCCTTGGGTTAAGATAATGTCTACCATTTAATGCCTTGTTGATCCTGCTGTGGGGGGACCTGTCCGGGCCCTCGGGGCCGGGGTTCTTCGTGGCTGGCCGCGTGGGCTCCGGTCCCGGGAGGCCCGTATGGGCTGAGTTTGGGGTTTTTTCTTGTTCTCCTTTTTTACCCCACGCAGGTCTTAATATTATTGTTGTTAATATGCGATCAGCATGCCATGTTTACCCCCAGTCCTACTAATGCTGTTTCCCTCCCCCCCCCCTCCCCCCTCCCCTTTAAGCTCCCCTAGCTTATTGTTCGCACTGCGTACACTTAAATATAGTATGATCGCACACGGGACCCGGTCTCCTCTCTGAGCAGCTGGGTTCACCCACCCCCCATTCGACCTTTAGGGTCGACGTCGGACGACCTAGACCTGCGGGTCTGTCTCTCCCTTGGGTCCGACTGACGAGAATGGATTCCCTCCGCCCTTTAACCATTGTTGCTAATATATGCTTGTTCTTCATCTGTTCTCCTACCCTCTCTCTTCTCTTCTTTCTGATCCTCATTCCTTTTCTTTCCCCCCTATCTTTCGGAACTCCGCTGGCACGCTCCCACATGAAAAGTGCTCTGCTCTCAAATCATGGTCCTTAGGATAATCACATTGAACACGAAAGGTCTAAATAGCCCACGTAAACGCTCTCTTTTGTTTCAATCCCTTAAGCAACTTAAAGGCGATATCGTTTTTCTACAGGAGACCCACTTCTCAGGTATATCACACCCAGCACTTAAGTCCAAACACTTCCCGCACACTTTCCATGCTTGCGACCCCATACACAAGAAGAAAGGGGTCTCTGTACTCTTTGCTAATCATTTAGATTTCATCCCCTCTGAAATACTGAGCGACCCTGAAGGCAGATACTTGTTGCTGGTAGGGTTGTTAAACGGGACTCCCTATACATTCCTAAATGTTTATGCTCCAAACCAGATCCAGGCTCCCTTTTTCCACTCCTTAAATAGCCTCTTAGCCCTACACAGACGCGGTAATGTGGTACTAGGGGGGGATTTTAACGTGACTTTAGACAGCGCTCTGGACAGATCTAAACCTCTGCGCAGATCCATGCGCCCCTCACACACGCGCAATGCAACTGCTTTGAACCTCCTGCTGTCACAGCACCTTCTCTTTGATGCATGGAGAGTAAAAGAGCCGACTGCCAAAGACTACACTTACTATTCCCCCATATACGATGTTTACACGAGATTAGACATGATTTTCCTGAGTTCGGAGCCTGCGCAAAGCATCATTGACACCTCCATTCACCCCAACACGTGGTCAGACCACGGTCCGGTCACCGTAGATGTCGCGGGCCCACACCCACCCGCTTGCCACCCTGTGTGGAGATTGAACGATAGACTCCTTCTTAATCCCCAAACGAAAGCCCACATAGCCGCCGAAATCTCCCACTACTTTGAGACAAACACATCCCCATCTGTTCCCCCTATGTTACTTTGGGACGCTCACAAAGCGGTCATACGCGGATACCTGATCAGTACCTCCTCTTATAACAAGAAGGCCAGATCCAAACGCATCCGGGAACTCACGGACATGCTTGGCTCCCTCTCACTGAAACACAAAAAAACAGGGTCCGAAACGGATCTTTCCGCCCTATCTGCGGTCAGAGGTGAGTTAAACATGCTCCTGACGACGAAGGTGGAGACCAGCTTGAAATGGCTCAACCAATCCTTCTACGAAAAAGGAGATAAAGCTGATCGGCTGCTAGCCTCTAGGCTCCGGGCTAAACTTACAAGGAATAACGTTATGTCTATCCAGCATCCCTCTGGTGTGAAGACTAGGGACCCCAAACGCATCACTGAAACTTTCTCTCGCTTCTACGAGAAACTATACAACGCCCATAAGACCACTCAGACGAAACCAGACTTTATTGGGGCTATTCGTACCTTCCTATCCCAATGCCATCTCCCTCGTTTAAGCACATCGGTTTCAGCCGAATTGAACTCGGAGATATCCGAAGAAGAAATTGCCACTGTTGTCAAATCCCTAAAACTTAGCAAAGCTCCTGGCCCAGACGGCTTTACGGCCGCATATTACAAGACCTTTCTCCCCCAACTTACACCTCACCTCTCAGCCCTTTTCAATGCTGTCTTGCAGGGAGCTTCTTTCTCCAAAGCAGCACTGGAGGCCAAGATAATAGTCATTCCTAAGGAGGATAAGGACACATCTATTTGCGCTAACTATAGGCCTATATCATTACTTAACTCAGATATCAAGATCTATGCCAAAATATTAGCTCTCCGTCTAAATAGAGTCTTACCCCACCTTATCCATAACGACCAGGTAGGATTTATCCCCGGCCGCCAAGCACGAGACAACACGAGACGAATTATTAGCCTGACCCACTATATCAACCTTACACACACTCCTGCTCTCTTGCTTTCTCTGGACGCGGAGAAAGCATTTGACAGAATAGGATGGCCCTTTATGTTTGAAACTCTTGCACATCTGGGCTTTCAGGGGGAATTCCTTACAGGGATACAAGCCTTATATTCGACCCCTTCCGCTAGGGTATCTATAAACGGAGTACAATCTGACCCTTTGGACATCTCCAACGGTACCAGACAGGGTTGCCCACTCTCACCCCTGATCTTTGCCTTAGTGATAGAACCATTAGCTGCCCGAATCCGAGCCTCGCCCGATATCGGGGGGATAGGAGTAGGGGACTCTGTTTACAAGATCTCCTTGTTCGCAGACGACGTCCTCCTATCACTTTCCTCACCTCACACCTCTCTGCCGAACCTTTTTACTCTCCTATCTGAATACGGAAAGATATCGGGCTACAAAGTCAACTGGTCCAAGACGGAAGCTCTCCCCTTCCACATCTCCCCTCCCCAAATAGCCAACATGCAAAACAACTTCAAATTCACCTGGTGCACCTCTAAAATTCGATATCTGGGGGTCTATATTACGAGCCGATACGGAGACTTGTTTAAGGAAAATTTCTCGCCTTTGCTTAAAAATCTTAAGGCCGATCTCCATAAATGGCAATCATTAATCATATCTTGGTTAGGCCGTATCATAGCTCTGAAAATGAATATTGTCCCCCGCCTCCTCTATCTATTTCAAACGTTACCAGTGAAAGTACCGGACTCGGTACTGGCACAAATTCATACGTGGTTACTACGTTTTGTGTGGAGAAATAAAACTCCTAGGATAGGGTTCTCTACCCTCCGCAGACCAGTACAAGAAGGGGGGAGAGGATTCCCAGATATCCGTCTTTACTACCTGGCTACCCATCTCAGCCAAGCGGTTGCATGGTTCGCCCCTACACAGTCCATACGTTGGCTCCAGTTAGAGAGGACACTTAGCCACACTCCTCTATCGTCTCTACTCTTATCCCCTCCTAAATCTAGACCCCCCCATTTGCAACTCCACCCGGTTCTGGAATTCACTTGTCAGATCTGGGACTATTGTACACGCCATTTCCACATGCTGTCAGCCCCTTCGGCGCTTACTCCATTATGGGGCAACCCTTTGTTCGTCCCAGGCCATTCCATGACCCGCTCGCACTCATGGTCGACACATAACATCCGCTTTGTTCTAGATGTGTTGTCCGAGGGGACTTGTACACCCTTACCGGAAATCGCGTCAAAATATGACTTCCCGGATGCGAATCCTTTTACCTATCTCCAGGTGAGACACTTTGTCTCGTCCTTAACAAGCACATCCCCATTCCAACCTCTCTCCACCCTGGAGTCCTATTGTTATTACAAACCGCTCGCGCGTGGAATCATCTCCCAACTGTATTCCCTCCTCCAGGTAGGGGATAAGGAGACGACCCCGGCTTTTATACTCAAGTGGGAACAGGACCTTGGCCCGATACCAGATGACTATGATTGGTCAGATGTCTTTGCGGCTGCCGCAAGATCCTCGATTTCAACCCTAGTTAAGGAAAACGCATATAAAATCTTATATCGGTGGTATCTAGTCCCCTCCAGACTACACAAAATGTTTCCCTCCTCTCAGCCATTGTGCTGGAGAGGATGCGGCGGACACGGCTCTTTCCTCCATATATGGTGGACGTGCCCTAAAATCGAGCTATTCTGGGATTCAGTCGCCCACCTGTTGAGTACAGTGCTCCAGACCCGGATATACAAAGATCCTTGGTCCTTCCTGCTAGGCCTCCCCACTGCCAATGCACCTCCGAACTCCGGTAAATTACTGACACAGATCTTGAACGCGGCTAGATGCGCAATTGCCCTAAATTGGAAAAAGAGGGAGTCCCCCCCTATACAACAGATCATCAACAAAGTATGGTACTTCGCAAGCATGGAAAAAATCACTGCATACCTCCATAACAGATCTTTTCAGTTTCTTCAAATATGGGAACTTTGGTTTGACTCACAGGCTCCCGCACACGGAGCTCGACCCCCCAGGAGCTCGACGGCCCTACTATTATGATCCCTGTACTCTCCTAGCCTGACAAGTAGCTCAGAGGATTTCCCCAACATGTCCTTTCCGTGTTCCCCGAGTAGCACTTTCCATTTAGTGATAGCGCCATGCACGTACCAGCGCAAAACGGGGGCGTACCAGCGACATTTCCCTAACCCTGTCACCTCTCCTCCTACTCTTTTCCCTCCCCATCTCACCTGTCTCTTTTTCTCGCCTCTCAGGTTCTATCTCTCTAGTCTCTACCCTCCTACAGTCATAATTACGAACCTGTGTGTCGGTCCCCACCCGTTTGAATAGTCTCTGTACACCCTGAGACATAACTCTTGGCTGTATCTTTGCATTGTGGGAACCACATGTTCCTTATTATAAGGTTATATTTCTGTTATCGGTAATGTAATATTAGACAGAACAGCCCACCCCAAGAAAGGGGGGAGGCTGCAGTAATGTTTGTAACATGTAAAGTTTATACCCTGAAAATTAAAATAAACAATTTAAAAAAAAAAAAAAAACACCTTGGATGGCAAAAAATGCATCACATATAGCTCCTGGGCAATATGGATGCATTTAACCCCTGCCAGAATACATAGAAAAACGGGAGATAAGGCCGCCGATAAGGGGGCGGAGCCTATCTCCTCAGCACACTGGCGCCATTTTCCCTCACAGCTCCGTTGGAGGGAAGCTCCCTGGCTCTCCCCTGCAGTCACTACACTACAGAAAGGGTTAAAAAAGAGAGGGGGGGCACTAATTACGCGCAATATTAAAGATACAGCAGCTATAAGGGGAAAAACACTTATATAAGGTTATCCCTGTATATATATATATAGTGCTCTGGTGTGTGCTGGCAAACTCTCCCTCTGTCTCCCCAAAGGGTTAGTGGGGTCCTGTCCTCTATCAGAGCATTCCCTGTGTGTGTGCTGTATGTCGGTATGTTTGTGTCGACGTGTATGAGGAGAAAAATGATGTGGAGACGGAGCAGATTGCCTGTAATAGTGATGTCACCCCCTAGGGGGTCGACACCTGAGTGGATGAACTGTTGGAAGGAATTACGTGACAGTGTCAGCTCTGTATAAAAGACAGTGGTTGACATGAGACAGCCGGCTACTCAGCTTGTGCCTGTCCAGACGTCTCATAGGCCGTCAGGGGCTCTAAAGCGCCCGTTACCTCAGATGGCAGATATAGACGCCGACACGGATACTGACTCCAGTGTCGATGGTGAAGAGACAAATGTGACTTCCAGTAGGGCCACACGTTACATGATTGAGGCAATGAAAAATGTTTTACACATTTCTGATAATACGAGTACCACCAAAAAGGGGTATTATGTTCGGTGAGGAAAAACTACCTGTAGTTTTCCTGAATCTGAGAAATTAAATGAGGTGTGTGATGATGCGTGGGTTTCCCCCGATAACAACTGATAATTTCTAAAATGTTATTGGCATTATATCCTTTCCCGCCAGAGGTTAGGGTGCGTTGGTAAAACACCCCCTAGGGTGGATAAAGCGCTCACACGCTTGTAAGGGCTCTACCCTCTCCTGAGATGGCCGCCCTTAAGGATCCTGCTGATAGAAAGCAGGAGGGTATCCTAAAAGGTATTTACACACATACTGGTGTTATACTGCGACCAGCAATCGCCTCAGCCTGGATGTGCAGTGCAGGGTTGGCGTGGTCGGATTCCCTGACTGAAAATATTGATACCCTAGATAGGGACAGTATATTTTTGCCTATAGAGCATTTAAAAGATGCATTTCTATATATGCGTGATGCACAGCGGAATATTTGCCGACTGGCATCAAGTCTAAGTGCGTTGTCCATTTCTACCAGTAGAGGGTTATGGACACGACAGTGGTCAGGTGATGCGGATTTCAAACGGCATTTGGAAGTATTGCCTTATTAAGGGGAGGAGTTATTTGGGGTCGGTCTTTCAGACCTGGTGGCCACGGCAACAGCTGGGAAATCCACGTTTGTACCCCAGGTCGCCTCTCAACATGAGAAGACGCCGTATTATCAGGCGCAGTCTTTTCGTGGACAAGCGGGCAAAAGGTTCCTCATTTCTGCCCCGTGACAGAGGGAGAGGAAAAAGGCTGCAGAAATCAGCCAGTTCCCAGGAACAGAAACCCTCTCCCGCCTCTGCCAAGCCCTCAGTATGACGCTGGGGCTTTACAAGCAGAATCAGGCACGGTGGGGGGCCCATCTCAATGAATTTCAGCGCGCAGTGGGCTCACTCGCAAGTAGACCCCTGGATCCTTCAGGTGATATCTCAGGGGTACAAATTGGAATTCGAGACGTCTCCCCCTCGCCGTTTCCTAAAGTCGGCTTTACCGATGTCTCCTTCTGACAGGGAGACAGTTTTGGAAGCCATTCACAAGCTGTATTCCCAGCAGGTGATAATAAAGGTACCCCTCCTGCAACAGGGAACGGGGTATTATTCCACACTGTTGTGGTACCAAAGCCGGACGGCTCGGTGAGACCGATTCTAAATCTAAAATCTTTGAACACTTACATACAGAGGTTCAAATTCAAGATTGAGTCACTCAGAGCAGTGATTGCGAACCTGGAAGAAGGGGACTATATGATGTCTCGGGACATCAAGGATGCTTACCTTCATGTCCAAATTTACCCTTCTCACCAAGGGTACCTCAGGTTTATGGTACAGAACTGTCACTATCAGTTCAGACGCTGCTGTATGGATGGTCCACGGCACCCCGGGTCTTTACCAAGGTAATGGCCGAAATGATGATATTCCTTCGAAGGAAGGGAATTTTAGTTATCCCTTACTTGGACGATTCCCTGATAAGGGTAAGATCCAGGGAACAGTTGGAGGTCGGTGTAGCACTATCTCAGGTAGTGTTGCGGCAGCACGATTGGATTCTCAATATTCCAAAATCGCAGCTGGTTCCGACGACTCGTCTTCTGTTCCTAGGGATGATCCTGGACACAGTCCAGAAAAAGGTGTTTCTCCCGGAGGAGAAAGCCAGGGAGTTATCCGAGCTAGTCAGGAACCTCCTAAAACCGAGCCAAGTCTCAGTGCATCAATGCACAAGGGTTCTGGGTAAAATAGTGGCTTCCTACGAAGCAATCCCATTCGGCAGATTCCACGCAAGAACTTTCCAGTGGGACCTGCTGGACAAATGGTCCGGGTCGCATCTTCAGATGCATCAGCGGATAACCCTGTCACCAAGAACAAGGGTGTCCCTCCTGTGTTGGTTGCAGAGTGCTCATCTTCTAGAGGGCCGCAGATTCGGCATTCAGGACTGGGTCCTGGTGACCACGGATGCCAGCCTGCGAGGCTGGGGAGCAGTCACACAGGGAAGGAATTTCCAGGGCTTATGGTCAAGCCTGGAGACATCACTTCACATAAATATCCTGAAGCTAAGGGCCATTTACAATGCTCTAAGCTTAGCAAGACCTCTGCTTCAAGGTCAGCCGGTGTTGATCCAGTCGGACAACATCACGGCAGTCACCCACGTAAACAGACAGGGTGGCACAAGAAGCAGGAGGGCAATGGCAGAAGCTGCAAGGATTCTTCGCTGGGCGGAAAATCATGTGATAGCACTGTCAGCAATTCCGGGAGTGGACAACTGGGAAGCAGACTTCCTCAGCAGACACGACCTCCACCCGGGAGAGTGGGGACTTCACCCAGAAGTCTTCCACATGATTATAAACCGTTGGGAAAAACTCGACAGGTATTGCGCCAGGATAAGGGACCCTCAGGCAATAGCTGCAGGCGCTCTGGTAACACCGTGGGTGTACCAGTCAGTGTATGTGTTCCCTCATCTGCCTCTCATACCCAAGGTACTGAGATTGATAAGATGGAGAGGAGTAAGCACTATATTCGTGGCTCCGGATTGGCCAAGAAGGACTTGGTAACCGGAACTTCAAGAGATGCTCACGGAGGATCCGTGGCCTCTACCTCTAAGAAGGGACCTGCTCCAGCAAGGACCCTGTCTGTTCCAAGACTTACCGCGGCTGCGTTTGACGGCATGGTGGTTGAACGCCGGATCCTGAAGGAAAAAAGGCATTCCGGATGAAGTCATCCCTATCCTGATCAAAGCCAGGAAGGATGTAACCGCAAAACATTATCACCGCATTTGGCGAAAATATGTTGCGTGGTGCGAGGCCAGTAAGGCCCGACGGAGGAAATTCAACTGGGTCGATTCCTACATTTCCTGCAAACAGGAGTGTCTATGGGCCTGAAATTGGGGTCCATTAAGGTTCAAATTTCGGCCCTGTTAATTTTCTTCCAAAAAGAACTAGCTTCAGTCCCTGAAGTTCAGACGTTGTAAAAGGGGTACTGCATATACAGCCTCCTTTTGTGCCTCCAGTGGCACCTTGGGATCTCAATGTAGTTTTTGGGTTCCAAAAGTCACATTGGTTTGAACCACTTAAATCTGTGGAGTTAAAATATCTCACATGGAAAGTGGTCATGCTGTTGGCCCTGGCCTGGGCCAGGCGCGTGTCAGAATTGGCGGCATTATCCTGTAAAAGCCCTTATCTGATTTTCCATTCGGACAGGGCGGAATTGAGGACTCGTCCTCAGTTTCTCCCTAAGGTGGTTTCAGCGTTTCACCTGAACCAACCTATTGTGGTGCCTGCGGCTACTAGGGACTTGGAGGACTCCAAGTTTGCTAGACGTTGTCAGGGCCCTGAAAATATATGTTTCCAGGACGGCTGGAGTCAGAAAATCTGACTCGCTGTTTATCCTGTATGCACCCAACAAGCTGGGTGCTCCTGCTTCTAAGCAGACTATTGCTCGTTGGATTTGTAGTACAATTCAGCTTGCACATTCTGTGGCAGGCCTGCCACAGCCAAAAATCTGTAAATGCCCACTCCACAAGGAAGATGGGCTCATCTTGGGCGGCTGCCCGAGGGGTCTCGGCTTTACAACTTTGCCGAGCAGCTACTTGGTCAGGAGCAAATACGTTTGTAAAATTCTACAAAATTGATACCCTGGCTGAGGAGGACCTGGAGTTCTCTCATTTGGTGCTGCAGAGTCATCCGCACTCTCCCGCCCGTTTGGGAGCTTTGGTATAATCCCCATGGTCCTTACGGAGTCCCCAGCATCCACTTAGGACGTTAGAGAAAATAAGAATTTACTTACCGATAATTCTATTTCTCGTAGTCCGTAGTGGATGCTGGGCGCCCATCCCAAGTGCGGATTGTCTGCAATACTGGTACATAGTTATTGTTACCAAAAAATCGGGTTATTGCTGTAGTGAGCCATCTTTTCTAGAGGCTCCTCTGTTATCATGCTGTTAACTGGGTTTAGATCACGAGTTGTACGGTGTGATTGGTGTGTTGGTGTGGCTGGTATGAGTCTTACCCGGGATTCAAAATCCTTCCTTATTGTGTACGCTCGTCCGGGCACAGTATCCTAACTGAGGCTTGGAGGAGGGTCATGGGGGGAGGAGCCAGTGCACACCACGTAGTTCTAAAGCTTTACTTTTGTGCCCAGTCTCCTGCGGAGCCGCTATTCCCCATGGTCCTTACGGAGTCCCCAGCATCCACTACGGACTACGAGAAATAGAATTATCGGTAAGTAAATTCTTATTATCTTTTCTTTAGGTGTGGTCCTTATGTTTTGATATTGGGATCCAGTCTCTAAGTCATCAGTAACTAGGTTATTGTTATTATTAACACTATTGGTCGACAGGTCAAAATGTCGACATGAGTTTTTCACAAAAACATTTTTAAAAACCTTTTCATACTTAAGGATCCACGCGAACTACGATTGGGGATAGTAACCTGTGCCGAGCGCAGCGGTAGCAGAGCGAGGCACCTTGCCCGACACATGGCGAGCGAACACGGTGCACTAATTGGGGTTCCCGGTCACTCTACGAAGAAAACTACACCAAAAAAATAAACTCATGTCGACCTTTTGACCTGTCGACCCAGAACATGTTGACTTAGAGACCCTGTCGACCAATAGTGGTCGCCTTAGACACTGTCGACCAAGTTACTATCTACTTTCCATACCACACCCTTAGATACTATATTTCCACACTTTGTTTTCTGTAATTATTCTTAGGGGTTTGATCAGCAGTCTTACTCTCAATCGTATATCCGTATTTTTGGAGATTAAATTAATTTCATTTCCAAAAAAATCTCCATACATCCTAGAATGAGATGTTTCTCTCTAATCAGAATCCACAACATATGTGAGGTCTCAAATTTATGGGGAATATATCCCTCTCTTCAGCTGTATTTATTATAATCATTCATTTGTGACACATGAGGTTTTGCTGGTGATATATTATATTGGATATCAACATATAACTTTTGATATGAATTACAGGTGAAGCTCAGAAAATTAGAATATCGTGCAAAAGTTCATTTATTTCAGTAATTCAACTTAAAAGGTCAAACTAATATATTATATAAACTCATTACATACAAAGTGAGATATTTCAAGCCTTTATTTTTTTTTATAATTTTGCTGATTGTGGCTTATAGTTTAAAATAACCTCAATTCCAAAATCTCAGAAAATTAGAATATTTCATAAAATCAATAAAAAAAGGATTTTAAATACAGAAATGTTGGCCCTCTGAAAAGTCTAATCATGCATATGTATTCCATATTTGGTTTGGGCTCCTTTTGCATGAATTACTGCCTCAATGCGGCGTGGCATGGATTCTATCAGCCTGTGGCACTGCTGAGGTCTTATGTAAGACCAGGACGCTTCAATAGCAGCCTTCAGCTCTTCTGCGTTGTTCGGTCTCATGTCTCTCATCTTTCTCTTGGCATTGGCATATTCATGTTAAATGTTATGTTTATGTGAGTCATTTTGAAGTCATATTAAAAGTTAAGTTTTAATTTTAATAAGAGTGCCCAAACATAGAGAGTTGTCTTTCCTTCTCCTTGTCTCCATAAACATATTAAAATCAGCAATCACGTTATATATTAGACATATGAGCATATCATCAACTACAAACACTTTTTTTAAAGTATGTAGGCGAACATTTACTGAATCCTGTATAAACAGATCTAACGTATTCAGACGCAATGCGAAGAAGACCACAGTAAATGTACACAGACTCATATGCAATAAGCACTTAACTTAACTATTCGTACTTGACAAAGTAGATAGAAATTTAGTGCTGTATAGCCCGTACTCAGTAGAGTGGGATACAGGGAGACTCGCCTCGCTTCCAGTGATTGATCAATACGTTAGCGAACGCGGAGTGGATCCAGACGCTACTAGTGTACACTGCCGCTCCAGGAACCTATAGCGGAAACAGACGCTCAGTGAACACAGATGCACCGGTCTTATAGTAACGTTCAGTGAACACAGACACAGTGATCACACCCGCTTATGCTGCGACCGGATCTCTTGTGGTAGCGCTTACCGACGCGGCTGCCTATGCTACGACCGAGTCCCCTCTGGTAGCGTTTGAGACGGAAGCGAGGAAACAGTTCATGGTGGGAAACTGGTCATGAACCGGGGGGGGGAGGGGTGACCAGGAGAGCGTCTGACTCCCCACCGCTGACATCAACCATAGGGATCATGGCCTCATGCTATTCCTGGAGCCTATGATCCCTAAGGCCTAGCGCTGGAGCACCCGTGGTGGTGGCGCGTCAGCTACTGTTTGGTAGTCTCCTCCCAAAACAGTGTGGCTGTGTCCGTATTCCATCTACTAAATGGAATCAATTCCTTACCTTCCCTCCATGCTCCGGCCACAGCCTGGTAACGTCTGATGGACCTGCTAGTATATCCAACACAGGTGCCCGCCGAAAACATCACTGTACTCATGGGTAAGCATTGTTGCGACCCAGTGGAGAGTTGTTGAAACGACTCTTTCCAATATGCATATAAGACGCTGTTTGGAAAGATCACTCGAAAAAAACTGTAAAACTATAAAAATAAAATAAGAAAGCTTGGGCTCCTAGTGAAACAGCAGCCGTCTGACCATGGTCCAGCTCTTGCCACACCAAACAAAAAACTGATTTGCCTGAGCCAGTGGGTGGGAATATATGGACAGGCCCGTTGCATCCTGGGAGGCCTGAAAGCTTTTGATCATTTGGTGCCAATCCGCTGTCGCTCCATCATATCCCATGGATAACCTGTGGACCCTGCCGGAGAAATGAGGGGTTCAATACCCTGTGTAGGAGTGCAATCCCTACCATCCTGTCTATCATCATCAGAATTTGACAGAAGTGCAGGCAAAGCACGTTTGTGTGCACCTGTATTAGACAGGGAGGAATAGGGAACGTCAGCCCTGGCAGCTAGATCTGCTACTGCTTTTTGCAGTTCTTGTGTTTTGTTGGCATTTGCAGTGAGCTGAGATGACATATCAGACATCATAGTTTTGATAGCCCCCAGCCAGATGGGCTCGTGACTCTCCCCCTCATTGTCCTCAGCATTTTCGGAGGGCCGACTACACGGCTCACATGATATGGAACCAGATGAAAAAGGGGAAAATCTGGTATTACATACACTGCATAATATTTTACCATAATGAAAAACACAATACACATACAACATAGACAGATAACATTGCAAGCCTGCCCTATTGCAAGTGAGAGGAGACACAAGGAAGAGAGGACTTTTACCAGCACACCAATCGGGACCTGTATGCCTCACCCGCGCATCTGCCGCACCAAGAACTGGGGTCCCCCCTAGCGGGGCCCCCGATGTCTACTCACAACCGACAATCACCTTCAGGCTTTGTTGGGGGGGTGCGGCGTGCTGCAGATGCAACAGCCAAGGCGCAGTGCCCTGCTGGACAAACCCCTCAGGACGGTGGTCCTGCAGCGAAGGAAGGGGCTCTCCACCTCAGGAGGCCGGTGACCGTCCCCTCCCCTAACTCCCACGGCGCAGTTATGCTGTTGCCCAAACAGCATACAGAAATAAAAGTTCAAAAGAAAATGAAGAAAAACTCTGAAGCTAGCAGAGTGTGCATCCTCTCCAGAGGACACTTTTTTTCTAAACTGCCCGTGGGAGAGGGCATAGAGGGGAGGAGCCAGCACACCCTGTGGAAGAAATTTAAAGTGCACTGGCTCCTTTGGACCCTGTCTATACCCATCGTACTAATGTGTCCCCAATATCCCTTATGGATGCTAGAGAAATGTAAGTGCTCAGATAGAATAAAAGAAAAACAGTAAACATAAGTTCCCAACAGTCTGCTCCATCAAGTGAGGAAGGGCGTAATCTATAACCCGATACCCAATATGAGGTAAAAAGGAGGCAGGAGAAACCATCCTCTCTCTGTGCAGGAAGTACTGTGTTGTAAAATGGCTGCCCAGCCTCTCATAGTTGGAGGAGAGGTTAGACATTGGCGGGTAGCTTAGGACAAGGGCAAGCACCAAAGGGTGGGGGAGGAGGTAAATAAGATTTTAAACCTACCGGTAAATCTATTTCTCCTAGTCCATAGAGGATGCTGGGGACTCCGTAAGGACCATGGGGTATAGACGGGCTCCGCAGGAGATAGGGCACCTAAAAAGAACTTTGACTATGGGTGTGCACTGGCTCCTCCCTCTATGCCCCTCCTCCAGACCTCAGTTAGAGAACTGTGCCCAGAGGAGATGGACAATACAAGGCAGGATTTAGCAATCCAAGGGCAAGATTCATACCAGCCCACACCAATCATACCATGTAACCTGGAACATACATAACCAGTTAACAGTATGAACAAACTACAGTAACGGTCCAAGACCGATGTCAACTGTAACATAACCCTTATGTAAGCAACAACTATATACAAGTCTTGCAGAGTTTCCGCACTGGGACGGGCGCCCAGCATCCTCTACGGACTAGGAGAAATAGATTTACCGGTAGGTTTAAAATCTTATTCTCTCTTACGTCCTAGAGGATGCTGGGGACTCCATAAGGACCATGGGGTTTATACCAAAGCATCCAATCGGGCAGGAGAGTGCGTATGACTCTGCAGCACCGACTGAGCAAACGCTAGGTCCTCATCAGCCAGGGTATCAAACTTGGAGAATTTAGCAAAAGTGTTTGACCCCGACCAAGTCGCCGCTCGGCAAAGTTGTAAAGCCGAGACGCCCTGGGCAGCCGCCCAAGAAGAGCCCACCTTTCTAGTGGAATGGGCCTTAACCGAATTTGGTACCGGCAATCCAGCCGTAGAGTGAGCCTGCTGAATCGTATTACAGATCCAGCGAGCAATAGTCTGCTTCGAAGCAGGAGTGCCAATCTTATTGGCCGCATACAGGACAAACAGAGCCTCTGTTTTCCTAATTCTAGCCGTCCTGGCTACATAAATTTTTAAGGCCCTGACTACGTCCAAGGATCTGGAATCCTCCAGGTCACTTGTAGCCACAGGCACCACAATAGGTTGATTCATATGGAACGAAGAAACCACTTGAGGCAAAAATTGCGGACGTGTCCTCAATTCAGCTCGATCCACATGAAAAATCAAGTAGGGGCTCTTGTGTGACAAAGCCGCCAATTCTGACACTCGCCTTTCTGATGCTAAGGCCAACAACATGACCACCTTCCAGGTAAGAAATTTCAGCTCAACCTTGTTAAGCGGTTCAAACCAGTGTGATTTTAGGAACTGCAACACCACGTTCAGGTCCCATGGTGCCACTGGAGGCACAAAAGGGGGCTGGATGTGCAGCACTCCCTTTACAAACGTCTGGACTTCTGGAAGAGAAGCCAATTCCTTCTGAAAGAAAATCGAGAGGGCCGAAATCTGTACCTTAACAGAGCCTAATTTCAGGCCCATATCCACTCTTGTCTGTAGGAAGTGGAGAAGACGACCCAGATGAAAATCTTCCGTAGGTGCATTCTTGGTCTCACACCAAGACACATACTTTCGCCAGATACGGTGATAACATTTTATCGTCACCTCCTTCCTAGCCTTTATTAACGTAGGGATGACCTCTTCCGGAATCCCTTTTTTCGCTAGGATTCGGCGTTCAACCGCCATGCCGTCAAACGTAACCGCGGCAAGTCTTGAAATACACAGGGCCCCTGCTGCAACAGGTCTTCCCTCAGAGGAAGAGGCCAGAGATCTCCTGTGAGCATCTCTTGTAGATCCGAGTACCAGGCCCTTCGAGGCCAGTCTGGGACAACGAGTATCGTTCGTACTCTTCTTCGTCTTATGATCCTCAACACTTGTGTGATGAGAGGAAGAGGAGGAAACACGTAGACCGATTTGAACACCCACGGTGTTACCAGAGCGTCCACTGCTATTGCCTGAGGGTCCCGAGATCTGGCGCAGTACCTCTGAAGTTTTTTGTTGAGGCCTGACGCCATCATGTCTATTTGAGGAGTTCCCCAAAGACGTGTTACTTCTGCAAAGACTTCTTGATGAAGTCCCCACTCTCCTGGATGGAGATCGTGTCTGCTGAGAAAGTCTGCTTCCCAGTTGTCCACTCCCGGAATGAAGACAGCTGACAGAGCACTTACATGATTTTCCGCCCAGCGAAGGATCCTTGTGGCTTCCGCCATCGCGACTCTGCTTTTTGTCCCGCTGCTGTGACATTGTCTGATTGAATCAGAACCGGTAGGTTTCGAAGAAAACTCTCCGCTTGTCGAAGGCCGTTGTAAATGGCCCTGAGTTCCAACACATTGATGTGTAGACAGGACTCCTGGTCTGACCAAAGACCCTGAAAATGTTTTCCCTGTGTGACCGCTCCCCATCCTCGGAGGCTCGTGTCCGTGGTAACCAGGATCCAATCCTGAATTCCGAACCTGCGACCCTCCAAGAGGTGTGCACTTTGCAACCACCACAGGAGGGACATTCTGGTCCCTGGGGACAGAGTTATTTTCCGATGTAAGTGCAGATGGTACCCGGACCACTTGTCCAGAAGGTCCCATTGAAAAGTCCTTGCATGGAACCTGCCGAAGGGAATGGCCTCGTAGGCCGCCACCATTTTTCCCAGAACTCGAGTGCATTGGTGAACTGACACCCTTTTCGGTTTTAGCAGGTCTCTGACCATGTTCTGTATGTCTTGGGCTTTCTCTATTGGGAGGAAGACCTTCATTTGTTCCGTATCCAGTATCATACCTAGGAACGGTAGTCGAGTTGTCGGAATCAACTGTGACTTCGGTAGATTTAGAATCCAACCGTGTTGCTGGAGCACTCTCAACGAGAGCGCCACACTGTTCAGCAATTTCTCCCTTGATCTCGCTTTTATCAGGAGATCGTCCAAGTATTGGATAATTGTGACTCCATGCTTGCGCAGGACCACCATAATTTCCGCCATTATCCTGGTGAAAATCCTCGGGGCCGTGGAGAGTCCAAACGGCAACGTCTGAAATTGGTAATGACAATCCTGTACAGCGAATCTCAGGTATTCCTGATGGGGGGCATATATGGGGACATGAAGGTACGCATCCTTTATGTCCAGAGACACCATAAACTCCCCCTCCTCCATGTTGGCTATTATCGCTCTGAGAGATTCCATTTTGAATTTGAATCTTTTTATGTACAGGTTTAGGGATTTCAGATTCAAAATAGGTCTGACCGAAGCGTCCGGTTTCGGGACCACAAATAGAGTTGATAGTAACCTCTTCCGTGCTGGTGCAGGGAAACCTTGATTATCACTTGCTGTATACACAGCGTTTGAATTGCAGCTAACACTAAATCCCTTTCCGATGTGGAAGCTGGTAGGGCCGATTTGAAAAATCGGCGCGGGGGCACCTCCTCGAATTCCAATTTGTAACCCTGGGAAACTATTTCCACCACCCAGGGATTCAGGTCCGAACTGACCCAGGCCTGACTGAAAAGTCGAAGACGTGCCCCCACCGGTGTGGACTCCCTCAGGGGAGCCCCAGCGTCATGCTGTGGGTTTTGGAGCAGCCGGGGAGGACTTTGGTTCCTGGGCACCTGCCGAAGCAGGTGCTCTCTTGCCTCTGCCCTTACCTCTGGCGAGGAAAGAGGATCCCCGACCTCTTTTGGACTTGTGTGACCGAAAGGACTGCATCTGATAGGGTGTTACTTTCTTTTGCTGTTGGGGTATATAAGGTAAAAAATTTGATTTACCTGCTGTGGCTGTGGAAACCAGGTCCGTCAGCCCATCCCCAAACAATACATCACCCTTGTAGGGTAATACTTCCATATGTTTCTTGGAATCCGCATCACCCGTCCATTGGCGAGTCCATAAGGATCTTCTCACTGAGACAGACATGGCATTGGCCCTAGAAGCTAGCAATCCAATGTCCCTTTGCGCATCCCTCATAAATAAGAGTGCATCTTTAATATGGGCTAGAGTTAGGAATATAGTATCCTTATCCATATTATCAAATTGATCTGTCAGCTCATCTGTCCAAGCTGCAATTGCGCTACACACCCATGCCGACGCAATTGTCGGTCTTAGCACAGCACCCGTATGAGAATGAATACACTTTAAGGTAGTTTCTTGCCTGCGATCTGCAGGGTCCTTAAGGGCTGCTGTGTCAGGAGACGGTAGCGACACTTTCTTGGACAAGCGCGTCAGGGCTTTGTCCACAGTGGGGGGTGAATCCCAAACCTCCCTGTCCTGCTTAGGGAAAGGGTATGCCATATAAATTCTTTTGGGGATCTGCGGTCTCTTATCCGGAGTCTCCCAAGCTTTTCCAAAGAATTCATTTAATTCATGAGATGTGGGAAAGTTAATAATCTGTTTCTTTTCCTTAAACATGTGTACCCTTGTGTCAGGGACAGAGGGTTCATCCACAATATGCAACACATCCCTTATTGCCACAATCACTGAATGGTTTTAGTCACCCTAGGGTGCAATTTTACTTCGTCATAGTCGACACTGGAATCAGAATCCGTGTCGGTAGTAGTGTCTTGTGTTAAGGGACGCTTTTGAGACCCCGACGGGCCCTGTGAGTCGGTCCAATCCGAGGATTGACCCCCTGATGTCCCCCCTAATTCAGCCTTATCAAGCCTTTTATGTAAAGATGCCACACTTGCATTCAACAAATGCCACATGTCCATCCAATTTGGAGTCTGCACAACCGACGGGGACACACCACTCATTTGCTCCACCTCCTCCTTGGAAAAGCCTTCCGCTTCAGACATGTCGACACCACGTACCGACACCCCACACACACAGGGATTAACCTATAAGGGGACAAAACCCCAACCAGGCCCTTAGAAGAGACAGAGAGAGAGTATGCCAGCACACACCCAGCGCTTAATAACACTGGAAAAATATGACCAGATAGTGCTTTTATATATATATATATATTGACAATGCTAAATTCCTTGTCGTATAAACAACCCTCTATGAAGCTAAGAACACTGTACGCTGTTTACTTAAGAAGTACCGTAATGGTACGCTATTGGCGTAGCGATCGCTCAGCCGTAGCGAGACGCTCAAGCGTCACGTTCGCTCACGGCCCAGTGATCACAGGACACGTTATTGGTTATGTCTAGGGGAATGAATCGCTATGGCGTAGCATACGCTCGAGACCACGAGGAGGTCACCAGCGATGCAGACGCTCACAACACTATACCTTTATGTTAAAACCTTATACCAATGAAATACACTGAATACCTTAATGTGAGTACAGGGTGTAAGTGCAACCTTGTGTAACCTGACTAACTACAAAGCTGCTTGAGCGTCACCGACGCTCAAGTGAACACTTAACACTATAGAAAATGCACAGATACTGGTTTAGGTTCCAAAGCCTATTAACTGTATTATATCTAATATACTTGTAAAAAGGGGATAACAGTACAAATGATACACTACAATATAACAGAGACTTCCTAACCACAGAACTAAACAATAAATACAAAAAGACAATACTACACTGACCTAAATGCAATACAGTACAATACTATAATACTATGAGAGATATAAGAGAAAAGAGGAGAGAGAGAGAGATAGAGAGAGAAAGAGAAATTGGCTCACAGAAAGACAATGATTACGGAGAGAAACTTACGCACAAAGGGTATGATCGCCTGCGCCTCGATATCCAGCTCCCGGCTATCAGCAGATAACCGTTGATGAGAGAGTGAGAGCTGGATGTGGTCGGCCTGCCTATTTATGCCCCACACACAATGCAATCTCCTGGTCCTACAATCCCTTTGTCCATTGGCCGAAGGAATTCGGCCCTGCATCATAACAAAAGGTCATAGGGTGATTCATACAGGTGGGCTGTGACGATTTCCAACAGCTCAGGTGGGTGGGAAACTGGGTTTCCCGCCGCATACCTGAGTATGGGTAAATAATAGAAATGGACATAAACTTCTTATGTCCATAACTATTCGCACGAGCGATTAATACGCTCCAAACCAACACCGGAATATTGCTAATTAAATACTCTTCCGATGGGTACCAAACACTGCTGTATGATTCCTGTTAGACCCTTCGTACGATATAAAGAGGGATTCCTCAGCTCTGGGACATTGTATTTTAACCAAACTTTCAGAATCTATCAAAGGGACCATGATCTATAAACTACATTAATTGTGAAAATATGTAACGAATGAGTCGCACGCTACGACCACATAAACTCTACCGTAAATGCGCATACCGCGCCTGCGAGTGCACGCTATTGCGGGTATGCGACTCCACGGGAGAGCGTACGCACGCGCAGCGCGGACCAGTGTGCGGTGCAAATATGGCAACGTGCATTGAGACATTTTTTCTGACTTTGACAGTCCACCCTTTGGCAGTCAATAATAACTGCCACAAAACATTTAAGGAGAAAAATGTAAGTCAGGGGTTAATTGATTTCCATGGTTGGGTAGGGGAGAAGAGTGGAGTAGGAGTGAAGAGGGTATGACCTAGTGAGAAAGTAGAAGCATGTGTGTATGAGTCCATGTTTGGAGGGTCATGTATCATCGTGCCGTACGTGTGGTAAATCAAGCTCCGAGGTATTGCGAAGTATACATTTGAATTCCTTCTTATCCTGTGGTACAGGTCTGTGGATGGGCTGTCAAACTCTACCGAGCTCATTTCGGCTGTGGTTATAACAAAATGGGGATGCACATTTTAGTTGATGATACATGAATGGGGGAGGTATGTGGTTGCTGCTATCTGTGCCTGTATTCCCTATCGTCTATGTGTGTCGTTACCTGGGGGTTGTAGAGATGAAGATAAAGAACACTTACGAAAAATGCAATGATATTCTATGTCAGGGAAATGTACATCTGTCGTCGAAGTTGTTTTCGGTATCTGTTGAGAGTCGTCTTCTTTGCGCTGTATTGCTCCTTGGGCATGAGCAAATAGCTTTGTCTGAGCCATCAGATTTACAAAAAATGTTGGGCTAGCGTGAGTTTAAAAATACTAGGGAAACTGGGGATCCATGGCAAAGTTCATCAAGTGTCCATATTTAAAGTTGTCAAATCTTCTTCTTTGGTGCTTGTCTGTTGTCTGTATACATCTCGTCTCGTCAGCTCCCTCGTCCAAGGGGGTCTTTGTATCTTGGAGAAAAGCAGAAAAACAGGTGAAAGAAACGGACCGTATAATCGCATTTTCATCACATTCTGGTTTCTATCATTGGGTCATAAATCAAATCCAGGTTAATTACAGTTTCCTCACTCCTCAAGCTCATCACTTTTGTACTTTGTTTGCACCTCATTAAAGCCTGCCCGCATCTAAATATCAATCCAATCGATATAACGACACCCAGGATACATAGTAGAAACTTTCCAACATCCATTATGACTCCTTGAGCCCAGTCTCCTAAACCGGAGAACCAATTTCGCGGGTTCAACCATGACACCCAACCAGTCAGCTCATTACCTACAGCAGCAAGGGTGAGATTGTGTTTTCGACGAAATTCCCACTTTAATTGCAGAATATCATCCATCTTTTGGTCTATGACCTCTACCGGATCCTCGGTGCTATTTGTGATATACGTGCAACACTTTATGCCGTACTGTGTTGCCAATGTAACACAATATCCGCCTGTTACTGCTGTAAGATAATTAAGAACCATCCTATGCTGAACTAGTTCTGTTTTGTAAGCTTGAAGTTCTCTTCCAGTGTATCTAAACGTGTCATCATACATTTCAGTGATATTATCTAACAAATTGGCGAGTGCGGAAATGTATCTATAATTCATCACACCTCGAGCGGTGCGAGTGAAATCTAACGCTACCAGAACCTGAATCCCGGTGGATTCATGGATAAGATCAGAGGCCGGATGCTCTAACCTTTCTGACAGTTGTCTTTTAATTCGGTGCTCGTAATGAGTGTGAGTATAAGGAGCTTGGGCACCACGGTGTATGTCCTTCATTTTGTCATGTGTAACAGTCATCACTTCAGGCAATACTTTTCCAATATAACACAATCCTTCAGAGTTTGGGGCAAGCCACTTGTACGCCTTTCTCCCGCATATGAAATATGCATCATCGGGGAGAACATATGGGACGGAGAAGGACATGACCATGTTACAAACCTTCCAGGTGAAATCTCCTGACCCTAATTCTTCCATCTGCCTAATGCACGTATCGGTTTGTACGATATGTGCACAGTATCCTGGTGATACCTCTCCAACTCTAGTAATCCTATTTCCTAAGGTATATCGATACCGGAAAGATTTTCCTCTACTGGCTATGTGGCGTACGAGCTCTGTATCTGTAGGCATTCTATCTGCTCTGTGTGAAAAGGTCATGGTAAGGTTGCTCCATGACACTTCCCAATTTCCCGGTTTTCTGGGATTGGAGATGTTAAAACATATGAGGGACCTATCCACATGGTATTGGTGGAGCTTCAAACTAGGAGGGCTGGAGATGTTAAACCTCCGGTCCACCGGTCTCCCACCACTTAGCTCAAGTACCTCCCCTAACGTTAAAGGAAATGGTACTAGCCCTGATTTACTGTGACCCTGAGGTACTTGAGAGCATACCCAACAATCGGTCTTGTTTAACACATTACCCACTAGAGAGTGATAGTCACTCAATGGATGCCGGTCCATATGGATATTAAAACTAGATTGGCATTTCTTTATGCATCCATCTTCAACCAGATTATCACAGAGCCTACAGATACAATTTTCTTCAGCTAACAATCCATCACAATTTCTTCTATCGGATCGTTTTCTGATACTCGCCTTTGCTTGTTGGTTTGGTTGATCTTGGAAAACTACGCCTCCATCATCATAATCGGAACCCATTCCAGAACCTCTCTCGACCTCTATGGTACTCTCGCCGGAACAGACTGCTCTGGTCAACATCATGGTTAACATCAAAATCCGGATCACAGTCTCTTGGGGCAAGTCCATCTTTGAGGAGGAAATAGAGAAGAATGAGAAGGGGGAAAAAGAAATTTTTTTTAAGGGAGAAGGGCTGGGAAGTGGAGAAAAACAATAAAAGGGAGAGGGGAGTCGACAGCTGCTTTCGATCTTCAAGGCTCAGGTGCCGCCTCAGTCCTCCTGGAACAGACACTCCAGTGATACAACCTCTACCGTCTGTTCCTTGTCACGGGACTTCTCTGGATCAGCGACCTTTTTGCAGTGGGATGAATGGACCCAAGTCTCTCTCTCAGCAACCTTCAATGCTGTGGTGCTGGTCAATAAGACCTGGTATGGTCCTTCCCATCTATCAATAAGACAACCTGAGCGTAGAAAATTTCGTATCATTACATAATCCCCAGGTTCAATGTCATGACAATTACTACCTGGTAAATCAGGAATCACCAACTTCAGATTATCATTTTGATTCCTCAACTGTTTACTCATGTTAATCAAGTACTTTACAGTTACTTCATTGTTACATTTCAAATCATCCTGAGGGTTAATCATGACATGCGGTTGTCGACCAAACAAGATTTCAAAAGGAGACAGATTAAGAGGGGACCTGGGAGTGGTTCTGATGCTATACAAAACAATGGGTAAAGCTTCTGGCCACGTCAATCCTGTCTCTGCCATTACTTTACTCAATTTATTTTTAATAGTGCTGTTCACTCTTTCGACCTTCGCACTCGCCTGTGGACGGTACGGAGTGTGCAGCTTGCTATCAATTCCCATCAACTTACACATTCCTTGAAAGACATCACCTGTAAAATGGGTACCCCTATCACTTTCAATGATTCTAGGGATACCATATCTACATACAAATTCCTGCACAATTTTCTTAGCTGTAAACATAGCGGTATTTGTAGCTGCTGGAAAAGCTTCGACCCAATTCGAGAAAACATCTATACAAACGAGTACATACTTCAAATTTCTACATGGGGTTAATTGAATGAAGTCAATTTGTATTACTTGGAAAGGGCCGCCGGCAGGTGGGATATGGGATGGTTCTGTAGGTATTGCCTTTCCAATATTCTTTCTCAGACAGGTAAGGCATGACATTGCTCTTTTACCCGCATGAGAGGAGAATCCTGGGGCGCACCAGTATGCTCTTACCAATTTGCACATCCCCTCCTTGCCTAGATGAGTCAGCCCGTGAGCTGCTTCAGCCAGACATGGAAGGTATGCCCTGGGGGCCACCGGTTTACCATGTCCATCCGTCCAGAGCCCTGAGGACTCCTGGCCATATCCCTTTGCCTTCCAGACTGCTCTTTCCTGTGTGGAACACAAATTCTGCATCTCACACAACTTCTGTGTGTTGATGGTATTAAATACCATCAACTGTGTGGTGTCTGTCCGTGTGGGGGTAGCAGCTGCAAGCTTTGCGGCTTCGTCTGCTCGGCTGTTACCAAGTGACACTGGGTCTTGACTATATGTATGTGCTTTACATTTGATAACAGCCACTCTGTCGGGTTCCTGTATCGCTGTTAGAAGCCTTTTTATGTGAGCTGCATGCGCTATCGGTGTACCAGCTGCCGTCATGAAATTTCTGAGACGCCATAGCGCTCCGAAATCATGGACTACCCCGAACGCGTATCTAGAATCGGTGTAGATATTGGCAGACTTACCCTTAGCCAATTCACATGCTCTGGTTAGGGCGACCAGTTCAGCAACCTGGGCTGAGTGAGGTGGGCCTAGCGGTTCCGCTTCTATGGTGTCTTGGTCATCTACGACTGCGTATCCAGTACACAAGTCTCCCGAGTCTGACTGTCTGTGACAACTACCGTCCGTGTAGAACGTGAGTTCTGCATCTTCTAGTGGATTGTCACTGATGTCAGGCCTTGCGGTAAAATTTTGGGTCAAATATTCCATACAATCATGTGTATCTTCCTTTGCATTAAATCCTCCTTCCCCATCACTCTCACCTTCCACCCTTTGTGCCTGACCAGGCACACCTGGGAGAAATGTCGCAGGATTTAATGCACTGCATCTCCTTATGGTGATGTTTACTGGGGCCATTAATGCCAATTCCCATCTTGTAAACCTTGCTGATGAGACGTGTCTGGTTTGGGCAGAATTCAATAAGGCAGATACCGCATGCGGTGTATGGATTGTGAGGTTGTGGCCTAGCACGACATCTTCGCTTTTCGTCACTAGCAATGCTATCGCCGCAACGCTACGCAAGCATGTGGGGAGGGATCGCGCTACCGTGTCTAGCTGAGCGCTGTAGTATGCAATTGGCCTGCTGGCATCACCGTGTTTTTGTGTTAGTACACCTGCTGCGCACCCAGCACTTTCTGTTCCGTATAGTTCAAAGGGTTTCCCATAGTCTGGCATACCTAGTGCTGGTGCCTGCGTTAGGCACTGTTTGAGTCTCTCAAATGCTGTTTCAGATTCGTCTGTATGCGAAATCCGATCAGGTTTGTTTGAAGAGACCATTTCCTGCAAAGGTAGCGCCAATATGGAAAACCCTGGGATCCAATTACGGCAATACCCACACATTCCTAAAAACGTCCTGATCTGTTGCTGGGTTTGTGGCAGTGTCATGTCTCTAATGGCTTGGATTCTATCAGCGGTCAGGTGTCTCAGTCCTTGTGTTAGACAGTGTCCCAAGTATTTTACCTTAGCTTGGCATAATTGCAACTTGTCTTTGGAGACCTTGTGACCTGTGTCTGAAAGATGAAACAGGAGCTGTTTCGTATCCTTCAGGGATGCCTCCAATGAATCAGAACACAGTAGTAGATCATCCACGTACTGTATCAACACTGATCCACTTTCCGGTTGGAAAGACTGTAAACAATCATGCAAAGCCTGAGAAAATATACTTGGACTATCTATGAAACCTTGGGGTAACCGAGTCCACGTGTATTGGACTCCTCTGTATGTGAATGCAAACAAATATTGGCTGTCAGGGTGCAGAGGTACCGAAAAGAAAGCGGAGCAGAGGTCAATAACAGTGAAAAATTTGGCAGTGGGAGGAATTTGCATTAGGATGACAGCTGGATTAGGCACTACGGGGAACTGACTCTCAACTATTTTGTTAATCCCCCTTAGATCCTGCACTAGCCTGTAACCCCTCCCCCCACTCTTTTTAACAGGGAAGATGGGACTATTTGCTGTGCTGGACGTTCTTACTAGAATGCCCTGTTGTAGCAAGCGCTCTATTACTGGGAAAACTCCTAACTCCACCTCTGGCTTCAGAGGATACTGTGGGATTTTTGGAGCTATCCTACCATCTTTTACTTGTACAACTACTGGAGCTACGTTTGCCATTAATCCAGTGTCCTGTCCATCTTTTGTCCAAAGCGACTCTGGTATCTGAGATGTCATCTCTTCTACTTGGGATGGATTCCTATTTGTCATAATGGAATGTGACATTAATTTTGATGGGGAGTCTAACATGTCTCGTACTTCCTGAGCGTGATTCTCAGGAATGTCCAAGAATACACCTTCAGGAGTACAATAAATGACGCAACCCATTTTACATAGTAAGTCTCTTCCCAGGAGATTGGTTGGTGCCGATGCAGCCAGCAAAAAGGAATGCTTGGTATGCAAAGGCCCTATTGTAATCTCGGCTGGTTTGCTAACAGGGTAGTGCTGGACTACTCCTGTTACTCCCATGGCTGGAATTGTCCTACCAGTGGTTCTCATGCCCACTGTCGAATTTATCACTGACTTGGCCGCCCCTGTGTCTACAAGAAAGTTTAAAGTTTTACCAGCTACATTGATTGCAATCTCTGGTTCGCTTCCAAGACTGGCAATCAACTTAACTGGCTGCAGATTACAGGTATGGCCACACCCCTATTGGGTATGCTGACCTCCCTGAATCCCATTGGCAGCAACTACTTGTGGGGGAGTTAGCTGGGAACTACCAGAGGCATGCCAATCTCTGTTCGGGGGGTATCTTTTTGTTTCCCCTGTATGTGGCTCAAAACTCCGCCTCTGTGGACCCTGCTCCCAATGTCGTGTGTTGTGTTGTTGTCTAGGGGGTTGAAAAGATCTTTGTACATTCTTTGTTCTACATTCTCGTGCATAGTGTCCCGGTCTGTTACAAGAAAAACATGTTATTACACTTGCCTTACCTACAGGATTCGGTGGTACATACGCAGGCTGCCTTGTGGTCAGCGCCTGTATACTTACGGACATCAACTTATCACTTTGCGACTCCCTGTGCCTAGTGATGTTTCTGTCGTGATCAATAGCAGCCTCTCTCAATGTGGACACTGACAGACCTCGCCAACATGGCTGCGTGGTCTGTACCCTAGCTTTTAATGTTTCTTTCAAACCATCCATCAGTACAGATACTTCTACTTCTCGATGGTTTGGGTTGGTCTTAATGTCTTCTATACCAGTGTACTTTGCCATTTCTAATAGTGCCCGGTGAAAATATTCTGTTGCCGTTTCGGACTCCTTTTGCTTAATGGAAAATATTTTATTCCATTTAACAACGGCTGGGAAATACTCTTTTAGCTGTAAATTTATCCTTTTTACATTATCCTTGTTGTACACGTCTGTAAGCGGTACATCTTTATCCAATGCACAATCAGCTAAAAACTGAGTTGCATCAACATTGGAAGGTAAACAAGCTCTTAGCAGTATCTGCCAATCCTTGTTGTTGGGTTCTACAGTGTTACCTAGATCCCTGATGTATTTTTGGCTAGCAACTAAATCCTTCCTGGGGTCAGGAAATTCGGACACTATTGTTCTTAATTCCATTCGGGAAAATGGAGTGTACATGGCAATGTTCCTTATGGGAGTGGCTCCAGACACATCTGTTTTTCCATTGGGAACTGCTATTACCCTTACAGGAGCAATTCTAACAGCCTCTTCCTGTGTAGATTCTACTGCTTGTTGTGGTACAATTGTTTCAGTGTAGTGCATGGTGCCGTACTTACCTGTTGACACGACCTCACCTATCCCTCCGCTAGGGGCTTTCACTAATCTCGTGGGTGTTGCTGTGCCTACTGTGGTCTCTGCTATGGTGGCCGCAAGAGAGAGAGCTGAAATTGTTGCTGAATCGTCTTCTTGATCACACTCCTGAGGAAGGTTCACAACAGGGTACAACTTGCACGGGTTAATACTTGCATGAGTTATTTGGTTAACATCATTAACATTTACAGTGTTACTAAGAGTTTGTGTTTTACAACCCAGTGCGTTTCTCTCCGCAATCAACTTCTCTCCTGCAATGTATGGTGGAGGAGGAGCTGTGGCAATCAACTTCCTGACTGCCCCAGATCCTGCCGCCAGAGCCAAACCTCTCTGTATCTCACCTTCCTGGTGCCATAACTGTAAACAATCATGATGCTGAATTCGTCTCTTTGTTGATTTTACGAGACATATCCTCCTCCTTAAATTTTGTAACACTTCTGGACTGAAGCTACCTATTCTTGGGAATTTGTCCCTGTCTTGTACAGTCATTCTCTCCCATTCATCACATAAAACCTCTGTGTGACTACCGTATTTTTCACACATTACATATCGTGCCGACCCAACTGGTCGGTTCTCTGAATCAACCCGAACCGAGGTTGATCGCCCCCTACCGGAACAAATGGCCCCCATAATCTGCAGGCGTTGCTTATTCCTCCTTGGATCTTTATCTCAAGGTTTTCAGCGAACCCTTACAAACAAACCAAGATGTCCTTGGGCAGGCCGGCGGTGGTGGTTTATCAAGTACCCCACTTACTTCTCGCCCACGTTGGCCAGTACTGCAATCACTGTAACCAGAGCTGCTGTACCCAACCTAGGGCCCCTGTGAACCTTTATTTACTGGGGCGCGTTCCCCAGCAAGTATCGGTTGTTGGATAGTTCCTGAGTGACCAGCGAACTTCCCTTCCAAAAATAAAAAATTACACAAATCACGTCAGAATGTACAAATAGCGTTTGTGACCACTTTACTCTAATGGTATTAGGTCAGATTACTAACTACTGCACACAATTACGTGCGGTCCAATCGTTCAGTACACGAGCACTACTTGTCATGTACTGAAAGACCAATGGAATCGATGTTTCCGGCCGCGATTCCTTCAGCAAGAGCTTATGGCCTATATGGGTTCTGCACCAACACCCCAGGCGTTGTGCCACTGGACTTTTATAGCGGACCTCTTTGTCTATTTTACCTGTTACCTTATGACCTCCTGGTCTTGTTACCTTATGACCTCCTGGTCTTGTTCCTTATGACCTCCTGGTCTTGTTACCTTATGGTCCGCTATACTCTAATGCTCAAATATTATTTAACCAGGGATGCCTCCCTAGCCACCGTATATGTCACTTACACGTATGTCCCTTGACGAGTACCCGGCTTTCCTTTTGGTTCCACCTTAAAGTTATATAAACTTTTGTATACAAAACACACTCACTCAACACATGTACACTTTTGTTTCTATATCTATTTCTGCGCAGAAATTGTCTTTAGGCCAAAAGTGTTACCAATTAGGAGCAGGATCTGTTAAACTAAATTTCAGATTTTTCCAAAAATAGATTTGCGTTATTTACCGCGTCGCGTTATCTACCGCTGTGCGTTAATTATCGCCTTTGCGTTACCTCACTTTATCACAGCTTGAGCTACGTGGGCGTAACCGGACGCTACGTTGCGTAATGAACGCTGCGTGCGTCTGCCTTTGGATTGCGTACGCTAGTCTTTGTTAGCGACACGTGTACGCAATATAAAGATCCACCGTAACACAATATATTTTTATCAATGTAAATGATCCCTGATCATCTACCGCAATCCACACTGACTGCCTTGTATCTCAGACAAACCGTGTGTTTGTTCTATACTTTAACTATTACCTCTACTATGAAATAACAGCAAATCTCTTTTTAGCACTTTCTATCAACTATAAAATTGGCAAACAGGAATAGTGATATACGAAAATGAAACAGAAATGCAGATATATGCGTGCGTACGCAAGACAAAAGAAAAATAAACAGTTTTAAAAAGACACAAGCGTTTTGTTCTTACTTCCGGTTACCGGGTTCCTTCAGCACTCTTTATCTAAGCGAAGCAGACGCTTATCCCGCCAGCACTATGAGACAATCTCCCACCCTTTGCTGGGGGATAATGTCTGCTGATCTACCTAGTGCAGATGTGAGAAGTATAGGACGAGTCCCCAATTGACAATGCTAAATTCCTTGTCGTATAAACAACCCTCTATGAAGCTAAGAACACTGTACGCTGTTTACTTAAGAAGTACCGTAATGGTACGCTATTGGCGTAGCGATCGCTCAGCCGTAGCGAGACGCTCAAGCGTCACGTTCGCTCACGGCCCAGTGATCACAGGACACGTTATTGGTTATGTCTAGGGGAATGAATCGCTATGGCGTAGCATACGCTCGAGACCACGAGGAGGTCACCAGCGATGCAGACGCTCACAACACTATACCTTTATGTTAAAACCTTATACCAATGAAATACACTGAATACCTTAATGTGAGTACAGGGTGTAAGTGCAACCTTGTGTAACCTGACTAACTGCAAAGCTGCTTGAGCGTCACCGACGCTCAAGTGAACACTTAACACTATAGAAAATGCACAGATACTGGTTTAGGTTCCAAAGCCTATTAACTGTATTATATCTAATATACTTGTAAAAAGGGGATAACAGTACAAATGATACACTACAATATAACAGAGACTTCCTAACCACAGAACTAAACAATAAATACAAAAAGACAATACTACACTGACCTAAATGCAATACAGTACAATACTATAATACTATGAGAGATATAAGAGAAAAGAGGAGAGAGAGAGAGATAGAGAGAGAAAGAGAAATTGGCTCACAGAAAGACAATGATTACGGAGAGAAACTTACGCACAAAGGGTATGATCGCCTGCGCCTCGATATCCAGCTCCCGGCTATCAGCAGATAACCGTTGATGAGAGAGTGAGAGCTGGATGTGGTCGGCCTGCCTATTTATGCCCCACACACAATGCAATCTCCTGGTCCTACAATCCCTTTGTCCATTGGCCGAAGGAATTCGGCCCTGCATCATAACAAAAGGTCATAGGGTGATTCATACAGGTGGGCTGTGACGATTTCCAACAGCTCAGGTGGGTGGGAAACTGGGTTTCCCGCCGCATACCTGAGTATGGGTAAATAATAGAAATGGACATAAACTTCTTATGTCCATAACTATTCGCACGAGCGATTAATACGCTCCAAACCAACACCGGAATATTGCTAATTAAATACTCTTCCGATGGGTACCAAACACTGCTGTATGATTCCTGTTAGACCCTTCGTACGATATAAAGAGGGATTCCTCAGCTCTGGGACATTGTATTTTAACCAAACTTTCAGAATCTATCAAAGGGACCATGATCTATAAACTACATTAATTGTGAAAATATGTAACGAATGAGTCGCACGCTACGACCACATAAACTCTACCGTAAATGCGCATACCGCGCCTGCGAGTGCACGCTATTGCGGGTATGCGCCTCCACGGGAGAGCGTACGCACGCGCAGCGCGGACCAGTGTGCGGTGCAAATATGGCAACGTGCATTGAGACATTTTTTCTGACTTTGACAATATATATATATATATATATATATATAAAATGACCAGATTCCCACTCACTGCGCTCAAAATGCCCCCCTCCTCTTTTTTCCAGCCTGAATGTTCAGCAGGGGAGAGACCAGGGAGCCAGCGTTTTCCTCATGCAGTTTCTGTGGAGAAAATGGCGCTGGTTAGTGCTGGGGATCAAGCTCCGCCCACCCGACGGCGGGCTTCGGTCCCGGTGATTTTTTTTATAGAAAATGGCGGGGGATCGTAGAATTACTGCCCAGCAGCCTAATCTACCTTGTCAGTGCCCAAATGTGAGGTTTATTGCTGCCCAGGGCACCCCCCCCTGTGCCCTGCACCCTTCAGTGCTGCTCTGTGTGTGTGAATGGGAGCAATGGCGCGCAGCTTACTGCTGCGCGCCTTACCTCATGAAGATCTGATGTCTTCTGCCGCCTATGATGTTTTCTGCCTTCTCATACTCACCCGGCTTCTATCTTCGGCATCTGTGAGGAGGACGGCGGCGCGGCTCCGGGACGAACCCCAGGTGAGACCTGTGTTCCGACTCCCTCTGGAGCTAATGGTGTCCAGTAGCCTTAGAAGCAGTGCCCAACTTGACAAGCCAGCTCTGCTTCTCTCTCCTCGGTCCCACGATGCAGGGAGCCTGTTGCCAACAGGACTCCCTGAAAATAAAAAACCTAACAAAATTATTTTTCCACAGAAAACTCTGGAGAGCTCTCTGCAGTGCACCCATTCTCCTCTGGGCACAAGATCTAACTGAGGTCTGGAGGAGGGGCATAGAGGGTGGAGCCAGTGCACACCCATAGTCAAAATTATTTTTAGGTGCCCTATCTCCTGCGGAGCCCGTCTATACCCCATGGTCCTTACGGAGTCCCCAGCATCCTCTAGGACGTAAGAGAAATAGGATTATGCTCCTCCTCTCCTGGCCAACCCAAGGAACTTGCTGCCAAGCTAATGTAGTGCCCCCAATGGAAATAACCTGAGCCCTACTGCCAGACCTGCTGGCGGCCTCCCCACCAGCGATATCAACTGCATGTCCCCTGGCTGGCCACAGTGCAGGAATACTCTTTCCTGGTCCCCATGATCCGGCTGCAGATAGCTCTTTGTGCGCCAGTGACACTGACTTCTTTACCCGCATACGACGCTCTAGCTGCTGAGTGCCCTGTGAAAAAAAAACTGATAATAAAAAATGGCTTACCTAAGGCAGCCGAAAAAATAAGATTTTACGACTGGTAAATCTATTTCTCGTAGTCCGTAGAGGATGCTGGGGACTCCGTAAGGACCATGGGGAATAGATGGGCTCTGCAGGAGATAGGGCACTTTAAGAAAGCTTTGGATTCTGGGTGTGCACTGGCTCCTCCCTCTATGTCCCTCCTCCAGACCCCAGTTAGAGAAACTGTGCCCAGAGGAGATGAACAGTACGAGGAAAGGATTTTTGTAAATCTAAGGGCAAGATTCATACCAGCCACACCAATCACACCGTATAACTTGTGATAAACTACCCAGTTAACAGTATGAACAATAACATAGCCTCGGTTCAAACCCGATCAACTATAACATAACCCTTATTTAAGCAATAACTATATACAAGTCTTGCAGAAGAAGTCCGCACTTGGGACGGGCGCCCAGCATCCTCTACGGACTACGAGAAATAGATTCACCGGTAAGTAAAATCTTATTTTCTCTAACGTCCTAGAGGATGCTGGGGACTCCGTAAGGACCATGGGGATTATACCAAAGCTCCCAAACGGACGGGAGAGTGCGGATGACTCTGCAGCACCGATTGACCAAACAGGAGGTCCTCCTCAGCCAGGGTATCAAACTTATAGAACTTTGCAAAGGTGTTTGACACCGACCAAGTAGCAGCTCGGCACAGTTGTAGTGCCGAGATCCCTCGGGCAGCCGCCCAAGAAGAGCCCACCTTCCTAGTGGAATGGTTCTTAACCGATTTAGGCAATGGCAATCCTGCCGAAGAATGCGCCTGCTGAATCATGTTACAGATCAAGCGAGCAATAGTCTGCTTTGAAGCAGGAGCGCCAACCTTGTTGGCCGCATACAGAACAAACAGAGCTTCGGTCTTCCTGACCCTAGCTGTTCTGGTCACATAAATCTTCAAAGCCCTGACCACATCCAGGGACTCGGAATCCTCCAAGTCCCGTGTAGCCACAGGCATGACAATAGGTTGGTTCATATAAAAAGATGAGACCACCTTGGGCAGAAATTGAGGACGAGTCCTCAACTCTGCCCTATCCACGTGAAAAATCAGGTATGGGCTTTTATATGATAAAGCCGCCACTTCCGAAACCCGCCTTGCAGAAGCTAAGGCCAACAACATGACCACTTTCCAAGTGAGGTATTTCAACTCCACTGTTTTGAGTGGTTCAAACCAAGGTGACTTGAGAACACTTAATACCACGTTAAGGTCCCAAGGCGTCACCGGAGGTACAAAGGGAGGCTGAATATGCAGCACGCCCTTCATGAAAGTCTGTACTTCAGGAAGAGAAGCCAATTCTCTTTGAAAGAAAATGGATAAGGCCGAAATTTGAACCTTTATGGACCCTAATTTTAGGCCCAAATTCACTCCCGTTTGAAGGAAGTGAAGCAGACGGCCCAACTGGAACTCCTCCGTAGGAGCAGCTCTGGCCTCACACCAAGAAACATATTTTCGCCATATACGGTGATAATGTTTCGACGTCACGTCCTTCCTAGCCCTGATCAGGGTAGGAATTAGTGATGAGCGCCGGAAATTTTTCGGGTTTTGTGTTTTGGTTTTGGGTTCGGTTCCGCGGCCGTGTTTTGGGTTCGACCGCGTTTTGGCAAAACCTCACCGGGTTTTTTTTGTCGGATTCGGGTGTGTTTTGGATTCGGGTGTTTTTTTCAAAAAACACTAAAAAACAGCTTAAATCATAGAATTTGGGGGTAATTTTAATCCCAAAGTATTATTAACCTCAAAAAACATAATTTCCACTCATTTTCAGCCTATTCTGAACACCTCACACCTCACAATATTATTTTTAGTCCTAAAATTTGCACCGAGGTCGCTGTGTGAGTAAGATAAGCGACCCTAGTGGCCGACACAAACACCGTGCCCATCTAGGAGTGGCACTGCAGTGTCACGCAGGATGTCCCTTCCAAAAACCCCTCCCCAAACAGCACATGACGCAAAGAAAAAAAGAGGCACAATGAGGTAGCTGACTGTGTGTGTGAGAAAGATAAGCGACCCTAGTGGCCGACACAAACACCGTGCCCATCTAGGAGTGGCACTGCAGTGTCACGCAGGATGTCCCTTCCAAAAAACCCTCCCCAAACAGCACATGACGCAAAGAAAAAAAGAGGCGCAATGAGGTAGCTGACTGTGTGAGAAAGATAAGCGACCCTAGTGGCCGACACAAACACCGGGCCCATCTAGGAGTGGCACTGCAGTGTCACGCAGGATGTCCCTTCCAAAAAACCCTCCCCAAACAGCACATGACGCAAAGAAAAAAAGAGGCACAATGAGGTAGCTGACTGTGTGTGTGAGAAAGATAAGCGACCCTAGTGGCCGACACAAACACCGGGCCCATCTAGGAGTGGCACTGCAGTGTCACGCAGGATGTCCCTTCCAAAAAACCCTCCCCAAACAGCACATGACGCAAAGAAAAAAAGAGGCACAATGAGGTAGCTGACTGTGTGTGTGAGAAAGATAAGCGACCCTAGTGGCCGACACAAACACCGTGCCCATCTAGGAGTGGCACTGCAGTGTCACGCAGGATGTCCCTTCCAAAAAACCCTCCCCAAACAGCACATGACGCAAAGAAAAAAAGAGGCGCAATGAGGTAGCTGACTGTGTGAGAAAGATAAGCGACCCTAGTGGCCGACACAAACACCGGGCCCATCTAGGAGTGGCACTGCAGTGTCACGCAGGATGTCCCTTCCAAAAAACCCTCCCCAAACAGCACATGACGCAAAGAAAAAAAGAGGCGCAATGAGGTAGCTGACTGTGTGAGAAAGATAAGCGACCCTAGTGGCCGACACAAACACCGGGCCCATCTAGGAGTGGCACTGCAGTGTCACGCAGGATGTCCCTTCCAAAAAACCCTCCCCAAACAGCACATGACGCAAAGAAAAAAAGAGGCACAATGAGGTAGCTGACTGTGTGTGTGAGAAAGATAAGCGACCCTAGTGGCCGACACAAACACCGGGCCCATCTAGGAGTGGCACTGCAGTGTCACGCAGGATGTCCCTTCCAAAAAACCCTCCCCAAACAGCACATGACGCAAAGAAAAAAAGAGGCACAATGAGGTAGCTGACTGTGTGTGTGAGAAAGATAAGCGACCCTAGTGGCCGACACAAACACCGGGCCCATCTAGGAGTGGCACTGCAGTGTCACGCAGGATGTCCCTTCCAAAAAACCCTCCCCAAACAGCACATGACGCAAAGAAAAAAAGAGGCACAATGAGGTAGCTGACTGTGTGTGTGAGAAAGATAAGCGACCCTAGTGGCTGACACAAACACCGTGCCCATCTAGGAGTGGCACTGCAGTGTCACGCAGGATGTCCCTTCCAAAAAACCCTCCCCAAACAGCACATGACGCAAAGAAAAAAAGAGGCGCAATGAGGTAGCTGACTGTGTGTGTGAGAAAGATAAGCGACCCTAGTGGCCGACACAAACACCGGGCCCATCTAGGAGTGGCACTGCAGTGTCACGCAGGATGTCCCTTCCAAAAAACCCTCCCCAAACAGCACATGACGCAAAGAAAAATAAAAGAAAAAAGAGGTGCAAGATGGAATTGTCCTTGGGCCCTTCCCACCCACCCTTATGTTGTAACTATAAACAAAACAGGACATGCACACTTTAACCAACCCATCATTTCAGTGACAGGGTCTGCCACACGACTGTGACTGAAATGACGGGTTGGTTTGGACCCCCACCCAAAAAGAAGCAATTAATCTCTCCTTGCACAAACTGGCTCTACAGAGGCAAGATGTCCACCTCATCATCATCCTCCGATATATCACCGTGTACATCCCCCTCCTCACAGATTATCAATTCGTCCCCACTGGAATCCACCATGTCAGCTCCCTGTGTACTTTGTGGAGGCAATTGCTGCTGGTCAATGTCTCCGCGGAGGAATTGATTATAATTCATTTTAATGAACATCATCTTCTCCACATTTTCTGGATGTAACCTCGTACGCCGATTGCTGACAAGGTGAGCGGCGGCACTAAACACTCTTTCGGAGTACACACTTGTGGGAGGGCAACTTAGGTAGAATAAAGCCAGTTTGTGCAAGGGCCTCCAAATTGCCTCTTTTTCCTGCCAGTATAAGTACGGACTGTGTGACGTGCCTACTTGGATGCGGTCACTCATATAATCCTCCACCATTCTATCAATGGTGATAGAATCATATGCAGTGACAGTAGACGACATGTCCGTAATGGTTGTCAGGTCCTTCAGTCCGGACCAGATGTCAGCATCAGCAGTCGCTCCAGACTGCCCTGCATCACCGCCAGCGGGTGGGCTCGGAATTCTGAGCCTTTTCCTCGCACCCCCAGTTGCGGGAGAATGTGAAGGAGGAGATGTTGACAGGTCGCGTTCCGCTTGACTTGACAATTTTCTCACCAGCAGGTCTTTTAAACCCAGCAGACTTGTGTGCGCCGGAAAGAGAGATCCAAGGTAGGTTTTAAATCTAGGATCGAGCACGGTGGCCAAAATGTAGTGCTCTGATTTCAACAGATTGACCACCCGTGAATCCTTGTTAAGCGAATTAAGGGCTCCATCCACAAGTCCCACATGCCTAGCGGAATCGCTCTGTCTTAGCTCCTCCTTCAATGTCTCCAGCTTCTTCTGCAAAAGCCTGATGAGGGGAATGACCTGACTCAGGCTGGCAGTGTCTGAACTGACTTCACGTGTGGCAAGTTCAAAGGGCATCAGAACTTTGCACAACGTTGAAATCATTCTCCACTGCGCTTGAGACAGGTGCATTCCACCTCCTATATCGTGGTCAGTTGTATAGGCTTGAATGGCCTTTTGCTGCTCCTCCAACCTCTGAAGCATATAGAGGGTTGAATTCCACCTCGTTACCACCTCCTGCTTCAGATGATGGCAGGGCAGGTTCAGGCGTTTTTGGTGGTGCTCCAGTCTTCTGTACGTGCTGCCTGTACGCCGAAAGTGTCCCGCAATTTTTCTGGCCACCGCCAGCATCTCTTGCACGCCCCTGTCGTTTTTTAAAAAATTCTGCACCACCAAATTCAAGGTATGTGCAAAACATGGGACGTGCTGGAATTTGCCCAGATGTAATGCACGCACAATATTGCTGGCGTTGTCCGATGCCACAAATCCACAGGAGAGTCCAATTGGGGTAAGCCATTCCGCGATGATCTTCCTCAGTTGCCGTAAGAGGTTTTCAGCTGTGTGCGTATTCTGGAAACCGGTGATACAAAGCGTAGCCTGCCTAGGAACGAGTTGGCGTTTGCGAGATGCTGCTACTGGTGCCGCCGCTGCTGTTCTTGCGGCGGGAGTCCATACATCTACCCAGTGGGCTGTCACAGTCATATAGTCCTGACCCTGCCCTGCTCCACTTGTCCACATGTCCGTGGTTAAGTGGACATTGGGTACAGCTGCATTTTTTAGGACACTGGTGACTCTTTTTCTGAGGTCTGTGTACATTTTCGGTATCGCAACCCTAGAGAAATGGAACCTAGATGGTATTTGGTACCGGGGACACAGTACCTCCAACAAGTCTCTAGTTGGCTCTGCAGTAATGATGGATACCGGAACCACGTTTCTCACCACCCAGGATGTCAAGGCCTCAGTTATCCGCTTTGCAGTAGGATGACTGCTGTGATATTTAATCTTCCTCGCAAATGACTGTTGGACAGTCAATTGCTTGGTGGAAGTAGTAAAAGTGGTCTTACGACTTCCCCTCTGGGATGACCATCGACTCCCAGCAGCAACAACAGCAGCGCCAGCAGCAGTAGGCGTTACACGCAAGGATGCATCGGAGGAATCCCAGGCAGGAGAGGACTCGTCAGAATTGCCAGTGACATGGCCTGCAGGACTATTGGCATTCCTGGGGAAGGAGGAAATTGACACTGAGGGAGTTGGTGGGGTGGTTTGCGTGAGCTTGGTTACAAGAGGAAGGGATTTACTGGTCAGTGGAGTGCTTCCGCTGTCACCCAAAGTTTTTGAACTTGTCACTGACTTATTATGAATGCGCTGCAGGTGACGTATAAGGGAGGATGTTCCGAGGTGGTTAACGTCCTTACCCCTACTTATTACAGCTTGACAAAGGGAGCACACGGCTTGACACCTGTTGTCCGCATTTCTGGTGAAATACCTCCACACCGAAGAGCTGATTTTTTTGGTATTTTCTCCTGGCATGTCAACGGCCATATTCCTCCCACGGACAACAGGTGTCTCCCCGGGTGCCTGACTTAAACAAACCACCTCACCATCAGAATCCTCCTGGTCAATTTCCTCCCCAGCGCCAGCAACACCCATATCCTCCGCATCCTGGTGGACTTCAACACTGACATCTTCAATCTCACTATCAGGAACTGGACTGCGGGTGCTCCTTCCAGCACTTGCAGGGGGCGTGCAAATGGTGGAAGGCGCATGCTCTTCACATCCAGTGTTGGGAAGGTCAGGCATCGCAACCGACACAATTGGACTCTCCTTGTGGATTTGGGATTTCGAAGAACGCACAGTTCTTTGCTGTGCTTTTGCCAGCTTGAGTCGTTTCATTTTTCTAGCGAGAGGCTGAGTGCTTCCATCCTCATGTGAAGCTGAACCACTAGCCATGAACATAGGCCAGGGCCTCAGCCGTTCCTTGCCACTCCGTGTGGTAAATGGCATATTGGCAAGTTTACGCTTCTCCTCCGACAATTTTATTTTAGGTTTTGGAGTCTTTTTTTTCCTGATATTTGGTGTTTTGGATTTGACATGCTCTGTACTATGACATTGGGCATCGGCCTTGGCAGACGACGTTGCTGGCATTTCATCGTCTCGGCCATGACTAGTGGCAGCAGCTTCAGCACGAGGTGGAAGTGGATCTTGATCTTTCCCTAATTTTGGAACCTCAACTTTTTTGTTCTCCATATTTTATAGGCAGAACTAAAAGGCACCTCAGGTAAACAATGGAGATGGATGGATTGGATACTAGTATACTATATATACAATTATGGACGGACTGCCACGGTTAGGTGGTATAAAAAAACCACGGTATAAAAAAACCACGGCATAAAAAAACCACGGTATAAAAAAACCACGGTATAAAAACCACGGTATAAAAAAACCACGGTATAAAAAAACCACGGTATAAAAAAACCACGGTATAAAAAAACCACGGTATAAAAAAACCGCACTGTACACTGGTTGATAAAGAGATAGTAGTATACTCGTAACAATTAGGATGACACTATGACGGTATAAAGAATGAAAAAAAAAACACGGTTAGGTGGTAGGTATATAATAATAAATAATACAATTCTGGTCGGACGGACTGCCTGCCGTGTGCCGACACAGAGGTAGCCACAGCCGTGAACTACCGCACTGTACACTGGTTGATAAAGAGATAGTAGTATACTCGTAACAATTAGGATGACACTATGACGGTATAAAGAATGAAAAAAAAACCACGGTTAGGTGGTAGGTATATAATAATAAATAATACAATTCTGGTCGGACGGACTGCCTGCCGTGTGCCAACACAGAGGTAGCCACAGCCGTGAACTACCGCACTGTACACTGGTTGATAAAGAGATAGTAGTATACTCGTAACAATTAGGATGACACTATGACGGTATAAAGAATGAAAAAAAAACCACGGTTAGGTGGTAGGTATATAATAATAAATAATACAATTCTGGTCGGACGGACTGCCTGCCGTGTGCCGACACAGAGGTAGCCACAGCCGTGAACTACCGCACTGTACACTGGTTGATAAAGAGATAGTAGTATACTCGTAACAATTAGGATGACACTATGACGGTATAAAGAATGAAAAAAAAACCACGGTTAGGTGGTAGGTATATAATAATAAATAATACAATTCTGGTCGGACGGACTGCCTGCCGTGTGCCGACACAGAGGTAGCCACAGCCGTGAACTACCGCACTGTACACTGGTTGATAAAGAGATAGTAGTATACTCGTAACAATTAGGATGACACTATGACGGTATAAAGAATAAAAAAAAAACCACGGTTAGGTGGTAGGTATATAATAATAAATAATACAATTCTGGTCGGACGGACTGCCTGCCGTGTGCCGACACAGAGGTAGCCACAGCCGTGAACTACCGCACTGTACTGTGTCTGCTGCTAATATAGACTGGTTGATATTTAAAGAGATATTAGTAGTATACAACAATACTATACTGGTGGTCAGGCACTGGTCACCACTCCTGCAGCAAAAGTGTGCACTGTTAATTAATATAATTGTACTCCTGGCTCCTGCTAACAACCTGCAGTGCTCCCCAGTCTCCCCCACAATTAATTATAAGCTTTTAATTTATACATTGATGACTGTGCAGCACACTGGGCTGAGCTGAGTGCACACAGACTGAGTCACACTGTGTGACTGACTGTGCTGTGTATCGTTTTTTTTTTCAGGCAGAGAACGGATATAGCAGAGAGAAGTGAACGGATATATTATATTAAATAAAAGTTAACTAGCAACTGCACTGGTCACTGACTGTGGTAAACTAACTCTGTCTGCGACTCTGCACAATCTCTCTCTATCTAATCTATCTATCTCTTTTCTAATGGAGAGGACGCCAGACACGTCCTCTCCCTATCAATCTCAATGCACGAGTGAAAATGGCGGCGACGCGCGGCTCCTTATATAGAATCCGAGTCTCGCGAGAATCCGACAGCGTCATGATGACGTTCGGGCGCGCTCGGGTTAACCGAGCAAGGCGGGAAGATCCGAGTCGCTCGGACCCGTGGAAAAAAAAGTGAAGTTCGTGCGGGTTCGGATTCAAAGAAACCGAACCCGCTCATCTCTAGTAGGAATGACCTCCTCCGGAATCCCTTTTTCCGCTAGGATCCGGTGTTCAACCGCCATGCCGTCAAACGCAGCCGCGGTAAGTCTTGGAACATACAGGGCCCCTGCTGCAGCAGGTCCTGCCTTAGAGGAAGATGCCACAGATCTTCTGTGAGCAACTCTTGCAGATCCGGATACCAAGTCCTCCATGGCCAATCTGGAACAATGAGGATTGTTCTGACCCTTCTTATTCCTATTATCCTCAACACCTTGGGTATGAGAGGTAGAGGAGGAAACACATAGACCAATCTGAACACCCAAGGTGTCACCAGAGTGTCTACCGCAACCGCCTGAGGGTCTCTTGACCTGGCGCAATACCTCTTTAGCTTTTTGTTGAGGCGGGACACCATCATGTCTATCTGAGGCAGTCCCCACCGATCCGTGATCTGTGTGAAGACAAGAAGAAGTCCCCGCTCTCCCGGATGCAGGTCGTGCCTGCTGAGGAAGTCCGCCTCCCAGTTGTCCACCCCCGGGATGAACACTGCTGATAGTGCACTTACATGGCCTTCCGCCCAGCGTAGAATCCTGGTCGCCTCTGCCATGGTCACTCTGCTCCTTGTGCCGCCTTGGCGGTTTACATGAGCCACTGCCGTGACATTGTCTGACTGAATCAGAACCGGTTTGTTCCGAAGCCATTCCTCCGCTTGGCGTAGGGCGTTGTATATGGCCCTCAACTCCAGGACATTGATGTGGAGACCAGTCTCTAGGCTTGACCAGAGACCCTGGAATTTCTTCCTAGTGCGACAGTTCCCCAACCTCGGAGGCTCGCGTCCGTGGTCACCAGGACCCAGTCCTGAATGCCGAACCTGCGACCCTCCATTAGGTGAGCCCTGCGCAGCCCCACAGGAGAGACACCCTGGCCCTGAGAGACAGGGTGATCCGATTTTGCATGTGTAGATAGGACCCGGACCATTTGTCCAATAGGTCCCATTGAAAGGTCCTTGCATGGAACCTGCCAAAGGGGATGGCCTCGTATGAAGCCACCATCTTCCCCAGAACCCTTGTGCAATGATGCACTGAAACCTTTTTTGGCTTCAATAGGTTCCTGACCAGAGCTACGAGCTCCCGAGCCTTCTCCACTGGAAGAAAAACTCTTTTTTTTTTTTGGACTGTGTCTAGAATCAGGCCCAAAAAGGCCAGACGCGTTGCAGGGACTAGCTGGGATTTCGGTAAATTGAGAATCCAGCCGTGCCTCTGCAACGTCTTCACGGACAGAGACACGCTGTCCAGCAACTTCTCCCGAGATCTCGCCTTTATGAGGAGATCGTCCAAGTACGGGACAATTGTGACGCCCTGCCTGCACAGGAGCACCATCATTTCCGCCATTACCTTGGTGAAAATTCTCGGGGCCGTGGAAAGACCAAACGGCAACGTCTGAAATTGGTAGTGACAGTCCTGTACTGCAAATCTCAGGAACGCCTGGTGAGGAGGGAAAATCGGAACATGAAGGTACGCATCCTTTATGTCCAGGGACACCATCCAATCCCCTCCCTCCAGACCGCTCTGAGCGATTCCATTTTGAACTTGAACCTCTTCAAGTACAGGTTTCAGATTTAAAATGGGTCTGACCGAACCGTCCGGTTTCGGTACCACAAACAGGGATGAATAATAACCCTCTCCTTGCTGGAGATGAGGGACTTCGACTATCACCTGTTGAATGTACAATTTGTGAATTGCAGCTAACACCAGCTCCCTCTCCGACGGGGAAGCCGGCAGAGCCGATTTGAAAAACCGGCGAGGAGGCATGTCTTCGAATTCCAGTCTGTATCCCTGGGAAACAATCTCTATTGCCCAGGGATCCACCTGTGAGAGAACCCAGACGTGGCTGAAAAGACGAAGACGTGCCCCCACTTGATCTGACCCCCCCCCCCCCCCCGGAAAGCCCCAGCGTCATGCGGTGGACTTTGCGGAAGTAGGGGAGGACTTCTGCTCTTGGGAACTAGCCGAGTGCAGCTTTTTTCCCTTGCCTTTACCTCTAGCAACAAAGGACGATCCTCGTACCTTCTTCCTTTTATTGGAACGAAAGGACTGCATTTGATAATGCGGTACCATCTTAGCATGCTGCGGGGGATCATAAGGTAAAAAATTCGATTTACCGGCCGTAGCAGTAGAGACAAGGTCCGAGAGGCCTTCTCCAAACAACTCCTCCCCCTTGTAAGGCAATGACTCCATATGCCGCTTTGAGTCGGCGTCTCCCGTCCACTGTCGGGTCCACAAGAGTCGCCTAGCAGAAATAGACATAGCGTTTATTCTGGAGCTTAGTAAACAAATGTCTCTCTGAGCATCCCTCATATACAAGGCAGCATCTCTGATATGTTCAATGGTCATTAGAATGGTATCCCTATCTAAGGTGTCAATCTCCGTAGATAAGGAGTATGCCCATGCCACGACAGCACTACAACCCCAGGCCGACGCCATGGCCGGTCTAACGATAGTTCCTGAATGTGTGTAAATGTGCTTCATGGTAATTTCCTGCTTGCGATCAGCAGGATCCTTGAGGGAAGCAGTATCCGAAGAAGGCAGTGCCACCTTCTTGGATAAGCGTGTCAGTGCCTTGTCTACTTTAGGCGAAGATTCCCATCGTATCCTATCCTTCTGTGGAAAAGGATACGCCATAAGAATCCTTTTGGGAACATGTAGTCTCCTATCCGGAGACTCCCAAGCCTTTTCGCACAATTCGCTTAGCTCAAATGAGGACGGAAACGTGACCTCAGGCTTTTTCCCTTTATACATGTGAACCCTCGTGTCAGGGACAGGGGGTTCCTCAGTGATATGCAAAACCTCTTTTATGGCAATAATCATGTATCGAATACCCTTTGCCACCTTGGGCTGTAATTTTGCATCCTCATAGTCGACACTAGAGTCAGTATCTGTGTCGGTATCTGTGTCAGCGACCTGGGATATGGGGCGCTTTTGAGACCCTGAAGGTCCTGGCGCCACAGGGACAGGCACAGTCTGGCTACCTGACTGATCCGGTATCCGGACTTCAGGTCAACAACAAAAAGGTTGACACACCTTAGGTCGACGCCAATTGGTCGGCACACCTTAGGTCGACAAGGGCAAAAGGTCGACATGAGTTTTTCACAATTTTTTTCTTTTTTGGAACCTTTTCATACTTAACGATCCACGTGGACTACGATTGGAACGGTAATCTGTGCCGAGCGAAGCGGAGCGAAGGCACCATGCCCGAAGCATGGCGAGCGAAGTGAGCCATGCGAGGGGACGCGGTGCACTAATTGGGGTTCCCGGTCACTCTACGAAGAAAACGACACAAAAAAATAAATAAAAAACTCGTGTCGACCTTTTTCCATGTCGACCTTGTTCCTGTCAACCTTTTGTCCATGTCGACCTAAGGTGTGTCGACCAATTGGTGTCGACCTAAGGTGTGTCGACCTTTTTGTTGTCGACCTGGAGTCCCAGACCCACTGATCCCTAGCTTCAGCCTTGTCTAACCTTTTATGCAGGAGATTCACATTTGCATTTAAGACATTCAGCATATCCACCCAGTCCGGTGTCGGTGTTGCCGACGGCGACCTGACATTCAAACACTCCCCCTCCACATTAAGCGAGCCTTCCTCGTCAAACATGTCGACACACACGTACCGACACACTTCACACACACAGGGAAACTCTTTTCTGAAGACAGTATCCCCTTTAAGGCCCTTTGGAGAGACAGAGAGAGAGTATGCCAGCACACACCCCAGCGCAATGACCCTGGAGACCAACACAAAATGTTTTTCCCCCAGCAGCGCTGTATAATATCTTATCCGCCAATTATGTGCCCCCCTCTCTTTTAAACACCCCTTCACCGTGTGTAAGCAGGGGAGAGTCCGGGAAGCTTCCTCTCAGCGTTCTCTGGAGAGAAAAATGGCGCTGGTGAGTGCTGAGGGAGAAGTCCCGCCCCCTCGGCGGCGGGCTTCTGTCCCGCTCAAAGTTATTAAAAAATGGCGGGGGCTTTTTTATATACATGTACAGTGCCCACCTGTACATGTATATTGTCTTTTGCCATAAGAGAGGTGTTATATTGCTGCCCAGGGCGCCCCCCACTGCGCCCTGCACCAGTACAGTGTCCGGAGTATGTGACGTGTATGGGAGCAATGACGCACAGCTGCGGTGCTGTGCGTTACCTCAGTGAAGCTCTGAAGGCTTCTGCCACCTGAGACGTCTTCTGACTTCGTTTCTTCTGGCTCTGTGAGAACGGCGGCGCGGCTCTGGGGGTGGACGCCCAGTAAGAACCTGTGTTCACCCCCTCTGGAGCTAATGGTGTCCAGTAGCCGAGGAAGCAGAGCCTATCATTTAAGAAGGTCTGCCCCTCTCTCCTCAGTCCCTCGATGCAGGGAGCCTGTTGCCAGCAGTGCTCCCTGTAAAAATGTAGAAAAATTCCAAACAAAAATGCTTTCTAGGCAGAGAACTCGGGAGCTCCCTGCAGTGCACCCATCTCGCTCTGGGCACAGTGTAAAACTGGGGTCTGGAGGAGGGACATAGAGGGAGGAGCCAGTGCACACCCAGAATCCAAAGCTTTCTTAAAGTGCCCTATCTCCTGCGGAGCCCGTCTATTCCCCATGGTCCTTACGGAGTCCCCAGCATCCTCTAGGACGTTAGAGAAAAACTGTGCCGAGCTCCATGGGCACGAAGAAAAAACTGGCTTCTGTAGTTAGGATGGTGGGATATATGAGAGAAGGAGCATGTGCTGTCTGCAACAATTTATTCCTCATGCTCCACTATACCCATGGTCTCCAATGGCTTACTGAGAAAATAAGATTTTGGTATTTACCAGATAATCCCTTTCCAGAGAAACACTGTTTTCCAAGTTAGAAACTTAACATCCACTTGTTGTAAGGGTTCAAAAACCGAAGACTGCAAAAATTCTAAAACTAGATTCAAGCCCCATGGGCCGTAGGTGGTATGAATGGAGGTTGAACTCTAAGGACACCTTGCAGGAAAGTGTGAACTGTAGGCAAAGGAAAATTGACAAGGCAGAGACCTGCACCTTTAGTGTAGCTAAACATAGTCCTCCATCTAACCCCGCCTGTAAAAATAGCAAAAGACGGGATAACTTGAAAAAAAGATGTCGGAAACTTCTAAGCTTCACACCAACCTATATAAGCTAGCCAAATCCTGTGATAATAAGCTGCTGTAACTGGCTTCCTAGCACGTAACATGGTTGGTATATCCGACTCTGGAATGCCCTCTAATCTTAAGAGAGCAGTTTCAACAGCCACCCCGTCAAACGCAGCCGGACTAAATCGGTGTAAAGGAACGGACCCTGTTGTAGTAGGTCTGGACATAGCGGAAGCGGCCACGGATCGTCTGCAAGTAGACTGGAGATCCGAGAACTACGCTCTCTGAGGCCAATGAAGCGCCACTAGTATGACGGTCGTGGATTCTCTTTTGATCTGCTTTAGCAACAGAGGAAGCAGCGGAATGGCCACGCTCTTGTGAGCATCCACTGCCACTGCCTTTGGATCTCTATGTTCTGTACACATACTGGGGTGTTTGATGATTTTGGCGAGATGCCATTAGGTCCAACTGTGGGTAATCCCACCACTGGACCAACATCAGGAACACTTCTGGATTTAAAGCCCATTCTCCTAGATGAAAATCCTGACGACTGAGATAATCTGCTTCCCAGTTGTTCACTCCTGGAATGTCCACTGCCAACAATATCACTTGGTGATGCGCGGCCCAATTCAGGATTCAAGCAACTTCTCGCATGGCCATGCGACTTGGAGTCCCTCCTTGTTTGTTGATGTATGTGACTGCCGTCGCATTGTCTGACTGAACCTGAACAGTCTGAGACTGCAGTATTTGAACTGCCTGACGCAGTGCGTTGTAGATTGCGCGGAGTTCCAGGACATTTATCTTTCTCGGTCTGACCAGAGACCCTGAAATTGACGCTGTAGGACCACTGCTCCCCAACCTCGGAGACTTGCGTCCGTCTTCAGAATTATCCAATTCCAGACTGCGAACTGTTTTCCCACAAGGAGATGCTGCACTTGGAGCCAATAGAGTAGTGATACTCTGGCCCTTGGAGACAACTGCACAATCTGATGTATTTGGAGATGACAGCCTGACCACTGTGCTAGAAGATCTAGCTGAAAAGAACGTTAGGAACAGCCCTGCAAGTGGGCGGGTATGGGCGGGTACGGCGTACCCTTTAGAATTTTGCCGCGGGTACGCCGTACCCACTCCGCCGCGCCGCGCCGCTCACTGGACTGTGATGTGTTCCCCAGGTCCCACTGCTGCCGTTGTGCGCCTCCGCATCGGCGCCTCCCCTTCTCAGCCTGCTGGGAGCGTGATCATGACGTCATCACGCTCCCGCGGCTGAGGGCTGGCTGGGCGCGGCGGGTCTGAGGAGGCTTGAGAAGCGGCGCCAGCGCAAGTAGCAGAGACACACTCAGGGGGAGCCATTACCGTTAGGCGCAGCACAGTTTGTAGTTGAGCTGGGAGCTGGAGCGCTAGCAGCCTAACTGCCTGAGTGAGGTACACTCAGTGTAAATTTATAAACAGTCTATGTGTGTGCATATATAAATATATATATATATATATATATATATATACACACACACACACACACACTGCCCCAGGCCGCTGACACTGTTTTAATAGTATATATACTAGACTAGTACAGACAGTGCACTGTCTGTACTAGTTTAGTATATAAATATATGTATATATACTATAAAACAGTGTCAGCGGCCTGGGGCAGTGTGTGTGTGTGTGTGTATATATATATATATATATATATATATATATGTGTGTGTGTGTGTGTGTGTGTGTGTGTGTGTGTGTGTTTATATGTGGGGCAGTGTATATAATATATATATATATATATACATATATATATATACACACACACATACACTTATTAGGATAGTTATATTTGGTGCTGCTGTACAGTGGACATGGTGATTTTCAGTACAGCTGCAGCACTAAATATAACTATCCTTATATGTGTGTACGTGTATATATAATGCGTGTGTGTGTGTGTGTGTATGTATATGTATATGTATATATATATATATATATATATATATATATATATATATATATATATAGAAAGCAGAAAGAAGGCAGCGGCACTCCGTCAAAATCAAAACCGTGTATTAAATCACAAAAACAGTGGTCACATATCAACCAACGTTTCGGGACCCTAAGATCCCTTTGTCAAGGCGAAACGTTGGTTGATATGTGACCACTGTTTTTGTGATTTAATACATGGTTTTGATTTTGACGCCGTGCCGCTGCCTTCTTTCTGCTTTCTATCGTATCATCTGCTGCGGAGGGCACCCGGATTCATGCTGTTTTAGTGGGAGTGCCGGGCATTTTTTTTGTGTTTTATATATATATATATATATATATATAAGCACTTTATGCACCGTGATTAAAAGTCTCCCAGTGCCGTCTGGTTTTGAAGCTATTTTACGGAAGAACCGCTCTTGTTCTGGAGGGAACGGGAGCAGAATATTTGCCGTTGGGGAATGGGGCGAGTGCCGGATCTCATGTATGTATGTATGTATGTATATATATATATATATATATAT
>NC_086448.1:628335937-628373437 GCF_028390025.1 Pseudophryne corroboree
GTGTGTGTGTGTGTGTGTGTGTGTGTGTGTGTGTATTTTGTTACCTGTTTTGTATATTCTTAATTTAGTAACAGGTTACACATATGTCACCTCTTGTGGAAGATTAAATTCCTCACGGTGGTGGGATGGTACTCACTATCTGGTGGTCCTTGACATACATGTCTGATGTGTAAATAGTATACTACAGTACATTAATGTTATATGAGGAGGAGATAATATGGTCAAAATATTAACCATGCAAAATATTTACAATTGTAAATGTTAAACCGGTATTTTAATTTTTTTAATTAGATCCAATTTTTTTTTTTAATTCTAATCTCTATAATATGTTAATAACAATTTTTGTTATTACCAGGCTGGCATCATGTCTAATAAAAAGCGAACAAATAGTTCAAAGCCAGGAATAATGTTCTACTTTCACCACCAACCAAAGAAAGGAAAAACTGACATTCCACTTCAAACACAGTAAGTCAGATCTTCAAACGTGTTGTGTGTGTGTGTGTGTGTGTGTGTGTGTGTGTGTGTGTGTGTGTGTATATATATATATATATATATATATATATAAAATCAAAGAAGATCCAAAGAAGTGAAGGCACTCAGCCCACAAAATGCAGAAAGCATAAGTGTATTGGCCAAACGTTTTCAAGGCTGATGCCCCGTCATCAGGACCACACAGAGACAGGAGTTACTCCTTTCTTTGTGTGGTCTTGATGACGGGGCATCAGCCTTGAAAACGTTTGCCCAATATACTTATGCTTTCTGCATTTTGTAGTCTCAGTGCCTCCACTTCTTTGGATCTTCTTTGATATATCGTTTTTTGCACCGGAGCAAGGCGATTTATATGTGGGTACCAGCATATTTTTTAAATTTTTTTTGCTAATTTATTTTGAAAGTGCAATGAATGTATATACTCAATATTGTGTATTAATGTAAAATGGAGAGGGGACTCTTAAATACCAGTAGACTAGCCTTCCAAAATGTTAGCCCTAAACATCTAGTTTTTTACTTGGCTGCACTGTTCTTGTTAAGATGCCTATGCATTAATAATTGCGGCACTGTCGTAATTATTAACATTCTTATCCATTGTGAATTTTTCAGTTTTTATAAAAAATATTCCTGCTATGTACTAAGTAAACCCCCCGAAAGTTAAGTAGTAGTGATAACCGATGTCCCTTTGAGTTCCTTTGCATTTTTAAAAGATTTTTCCATTTGTGTAAAAGTCATGGGGAATCTGACACTGCGCATGCGCACAGTGACAGTTTCCAGTATTGGAGCTGGCACCAGATGGAGGCTGCAGGAGAGGGATAGAAAGATCTCTCTCTTGCTACCATGCCTTCATTGGCTTTAAGAAGTTTAGATCATCTGAAAATGGTATAAACTAACATGACCAAATTCTATAAACAATGCTTTTCAGAGTTTGGTACATACAGCAGGGATCAGATTGTAGTTCCCATTGATAATAAGGACTGCGATCTGCAGTGCTAATAAACATTCAATTTCTGCATTTGATTTCTGTGAAATCAATATCTCATAACAACAATCCATAAAATTATAAATTTTCAGATATAATTTTATGGCGGAAAAAAGCTTAATAAATAAGCAACTAGATATTTTAAATTTCCATGAGGGAGTAATTAGCTTAAATATGAATAAAAAATGTATAATTTTTTAAAAATATTGTAGAAAAATGAGCTACTGCTCTCTTTTTTTGTAGGAACTTAGCACTGGACAATGAAATAGTAACTATTGACTGTGAGGAAGTTGTTGCTGAGACATCAGCTGAATCACAAGATAAGTCTACAGATGAAAAGCAATATCCAGCTGTGTGGTCAAAAGAACAATTTGACGAATTCAAAAAGAAACATGAGTGGCTATTTGCGTCTAGGGGAAAACTCGGCTGTACAATCTGTGCAGAAGTTTCTAACTTAAAGATTCACGCTGCTCGAGGCATAAATATTGCTTCTCAGTGGGCAGAATGTAATATTTTACCTTTTGGTAAAACTAAGGAAACAGAGCTCACATATCTTCGCAAAAAAATGTATATACACAAAAATAGCGCTGCTCATGCAGAAGCAGAAAAAATTCTAGAAACTGCTAGAAAAGATATTCTGCTAAACATAAATGGAAGAAGTCAAGAAGCTGCTTTTGAAATCACTAGCCGTGTATTCAGAACAGCTTACTACATTGCTAAAATGAATAGGCCATTTACTGACCATGAGAGCTTGATTGACCTGCAAAAAGTGAATGGAGTTCACATTGGGCGTTTGCTTCATAGTAGAATGGTCTGCGGAGACATTATAGAACACATTTCGGCTGAAATGAGGAAAAAGATTGTCTCACAAATTATAACAAAAAAAAACTAAGATCACTATATTAGTTGATGAAGCTACTACACTTTCTAGAAAATCTACTCTTGTTATTTTTTTAAAATCCAGTGTTGATGGTGTCATGAATCCAGTAGCATTTCCTTTGGATTTGATAGAGTTAGAAAATGCCTCAGCTGAGAGCATAAAACAGGAAATAATGAAATGTTTATTCCATCATGGTTTTACTTTCGAAGTATTGACAGAGATCTTTGTCAGTTTTTGTAGTGATGGCGCAAATGTCATGCTTGGCGTAAAAGCTGGTGTTGGAAAACTCTTACAAGGAGACTTTCCCACACTAATTCTCTGGCATTGCATGAATCACAGGCTTGAACTGGCTGTGGATCAAGCACTAGATGTTACTGGAGGTACAAATGACTTCAGGTCATTTTTAGACACCTTATACACACTTTACAGTCAGTCACCAAAAAATGTACGTGAGCTTAGTGCACAGGCTAATGAGCTGCATGTCTTGCTTAAAAAAATTGGCAGAGTTTTCAACGTAAGATGGGTAGCTTCATCGTGGTGAGCAGTGAATGCAATCTGGCAGACGTATCCTGCATTAGCTGAACATTTTCAAAAAGCCTCACAAGACCAATCAAGGGATAGAAGGGAGCAAGTGAAATTCCAAGGTCTACATTCAAAACTGTGCTCAGTCAACTTTGTAAAAAATATGTCAATTATGTTAGATGTTCTGACTGAGCTCAAAAATTTATCAGAACTCTTACAAGACAGAAAAATGACCATTCCAAAGGCAGACAACCACATAAAAATGTATGTGCGGAAAATTGAAAGCCTAAAGAGAATACCAGGATTTCACAGTGAACAGACACAGAATGCAGAAGAGGGAATTATGTTCAAAAATACAAAGTTGACAGGCATTGGGAAAAGTCCTAAGATCAAATCCTCTCAATTCATTCAGGCTGTTGTTGACAACATGAGGTGCAAATTATTTACCACCACTGCTAATAAAGCAACAGAAAGCGTAGCAAAAGGTAGGGAAACTGCTTACCACACCCTGATTGACAGCATATCTGTTCTGAATCCTGAATCTTGGCAAACTGATTCTGATAATCCACTTTTTGGAGACCAAGAGATTCGTACACTATGTGTAATGTCAATTACCATGAAACACACCTGGGATTTGTGGAATATAAATGCTGCGCAGGACGGATTGTTCCCGAAAAATTAAAGAAATTAATTCTTGCAGTAGATACTCTTGCAGCAAGCAATGCTGACTGTGAGCGAGGCTTTAGTGTTATGAACAACATAATTACAGATAAGCGGACTGCACTGACCACTCGACATGTGTCGGACTTACTTTTTATTTCAATTGTTGGTCCTCCCTTCACTGAGTGGAATCCGGACGCATATGTAAAATCGTGGCTGGGCAAGGGACGTCGGGCAGCCCAATCCTGTAAAGGCATGGCAAGACGGGAGCAAGCAAGGCAACAGGATCAGGCCTACTATAAGCAGCTGTGGAAGTGCCTTTAAATTTTAAGTTCTGTGCTAGCTTGGTAATCTGCTCCAGGAAATGGGAGGGAGTTATAGTTGGTGAGAGGATGATGGGGGTTCCAGGAGCTGCTCTTGCTGGAGTTGGCCTTCTTTCTCTTAAATAGTTAGTGGGATGTTGCATGAGTGCTTACCGTTATACCTATATGTTGTAATGTGCAGTAACAGTCTATTTATTGGGTCCCAATGACCTAGAATATGTATCGACTACAATATATTGAAGTGTTGTAAGATAATATATCAGGTAGATTCTATGGGCAGAGCCAGACTTAGGCATTATAGGAAAATGGCTAGGGCATCTGGAATGCCTAGGGGGAGCAAGGTGCAAAGGAGATGGAAGGTGGAAGTGAAGTGCAGGTGTGGGAGATGGAAGGCAGGTGTGGGAGATGGAAGGTGGAAGTGAAGTACAGATGTGGGAGATGGAAGGTGAGAGCGAGGTGCAGAGGAGATGAAAGGTGGAAGGCAGGTGTGGGAGATGGAAGTGAAGTACAGGTGTGGGAGATGGAAAGTGGAAGGCAGGTGTGGGAGATGGAAGGTGGAAGTGAAGTACAGATGTGGGAGATGGAAGGTGGAAGCGAAGTACAGATGTGGGGGATGGAAGGTGAGAGCGAGGTGCAGGGGAGATGGAAGGTGGAAGGCAGGTGTGGGAGATGGAAGGTGGAAGTGAAGTACAGGTGTGGTAGATGGAAGGTGGAAGGCAGGTGTGGGAGATGGAAGTGAAGTACAGGTGTGGGAGATGGAAAGTGGAAGGCAGGTGTGGGAGATGGAAAGTGGAAGTGAAGTACATATGTGGGAGATGGAAGGTGGAAGTGAAATACAGATGTGGGGGATGGAAGGTGGGAGCGAGGTGCAGAGGAGATGGAAGGTGGAAGGCAGGTGTGGGAGATGGAAGGTGGAAGTGAAGTACAGGTGTGGGAGGTGGAAGGCAGGTGTGGGAAATGGAAGTGAAGTACAGGTGTGGGAGATGGAAGGTGGAAGGCAGGTGTGGGAGATGGAAGTGAAGTACAGGTGTGGGAGATGGAAGGTGGAAGGCAGGTGTGGGAGATGGAAAGTGGAAGGCAGGTGTGGGAGATGGAAGGTGGAAGTGAAGTACAGGTGTGGGAGATGGAAGGTGGAAGGCAGGTGTGGGAGATGGAAGTGAAGTACAGGTGTGGGAGATGGAAAGTGGAAGGCAGGTGTGGGAGATGGAAGGTGGAAGTGAAGTACAGATGTGGGAGATGGAAGGTGGAAGTGAAGTACAGATGTGGGGGATGGAAGGTGGGAGCGAGGTGCAGAGGAGATGTGGGGGATGGAAGGTGGGAGCGAGGTGCAGAGGAGATGGAAGGTGGAAGGCAGGTGTGGGAGATGGAAGGTGGAAGTGAAGTACAGGTGTGGGAGATGGAAGGTGGAAGGCAGGTGTGGGAGATGGAAGTAAAGTACAGGTGTGGGAGATGGAAGTGAAGTACAGGTGTGGGAGGTGGAAGGCAGGTGTGGGAGATGGAAGTGAAGTACAGGTGTGGGAGATGGAAGTGAAGTACAGGTGTGGGAGATGGAAGGCAGGTGTGGGAGATGGAAAGTGGAAGGCAGGTGTGGGAGATGGAAGGTGGAAGTAAAGTATAGGTGTGGGAGATGGAAGGTGGAAGGCAGGTGTGGGAGATGGAAGGTGGAAGTGAAGTACAGGTGTGGGAGATGGAAGGTGGAAGGCAGGTGTGGGAGATGGAAGTGAAGTACAGGTGTGGGAGACGGAAAGTGGATGGCAGGTGTGGGAGATGGAAGGTGGAAGTGAAGTACAGATGTGGGAGATGGAAGGTGGAAGTGAAGTACAGATGTGGGGGATGGAAGGTGAGAGTGAAGTACAGATGTGGGGGATGGAAGGTGAGAGCGAGGTGCAGAGGAGATGGAAGGTGGAAGGCAGGTGTGGGAGATGGAAGGTGGAAGTGAAGTACAGGTGTGGGAGATGGAAGGTGGAAGGCAGGTGTGGGAGATGGAAGTGAAGTACAGGTGTGGGAGATGGAAGTGAAGTACAGGTGTGGGAGATGAAAGGTGGAAGGCAGGTGTGGGAGATGGAATGAAGTACAGGTGTGGGAGATGGAAGGCAGGTGTGGGAGATGGAAAGTGGAAGGCAGGTGTGGGAGATGGAAGGTGGAAGTGAAGTACAGGTGTGGGAGATGGAAGGTGGAAGGCAGGTGTGGGAGATGGAAGTGAAGTACAGGTGTGGGAGATGGAAAGTGGAAGGCAGGTGTGGGAGATGGACGGTGGATGTGAAGTACAGATGTGGGAGATGGAAGGTGGAAGTGAAGTACAGATGTGGGGGATGGAAGGTGGGAGCGAGGTGTAGAGGAGATGGAAGGTGGAAGGCAGGTGTGGGAGATGGAATGTGGAAGTGAAGTACAGGTGTGGGAGATGGAAGGTGGAAGGCAGGTGTGGGAGATGGAAGTGAAGTACAGGTGTGGGAGATGGAAGTGAAGTACAGGTGTGGGAGATGGAAGGTGGAAGGCAGGTGTGGGAGATGGAAGTGAAGTACAGGTGTGGGAGATGGAAGGTGGAAGGCAGGTGTGGGAGATGGAAAGTGGAAGGCAGGTGTTGGAGATGGAAGGTGGAAGTGAAGTACAGGTGTGGGAGATGGAAGGTGGAAGGCAGGTGTGGGAGATGGAAGGTGGAAGTAAAGTACAGGTGTGGGAGATGGAATGTGGGAGTGAGGTGCAGAAGAGATGGAAGATGGGAGTGAGGTGCAGAAGAGATGGAAGGTGGAAGGCAGGTGTGGGAGATGGAAGGTGGAAGTGAAGTACAGGTGTGGGAGATGGAAGGTGGAAGGCAGGTGCGGGAGATGGAAGGTGGAAGTGATATACAGGTGTGGGAGATGGAATGTGGGAGTGAGGTGCAGAGGAGATGGAAGGTAGAAGGCAGATGTGGGAGATGGAAGGTGGAAGTGAAATATAGGTGTCGGAGATGGAAGGTGAGAGCGAGGTGCAGAGGAGATGGAAGGTAGAAGGCAGGTGTGGGAGATGGTAGGTGGAAGTAAAGTACAGGTGTGGGAGATGGTAGGTGGAAGTAAAGTACAGGTGTGGGAGATGGAAGGTGGAAGGCAGGTGTGGGAGGTGGAAGTGAAGTACAGGCGTGGGAGATGGAATGTGGGAGCGAGGTGTAGAGGAGATGGAAGGTGGAAAGCAGGTGTGGGAGATGGTAGGTGGAAGTGAAGTACAGGTGTGGGAGATAGAAGGTGGAAGTGAAGTACAGGTGTGGGAGATGTAAGTGGAAGCAAGGTGCAGCGGAGATGGATGGAGGGATTGAGGTGCAGGGGTGAGAGATGGAAGGAGGGAGTAAGGTACACTGATATTACATTAATTTAGACATCTGTTATATAACTTATGTTATATTAAAATGTGATTGTTTTATATATTTGTACAATTCTAGCGTACATTATTCACAATGCTGGTTAATAAAATAAAAGTTTTTTTTTGGCTCAGTCAATGCTGCACTCTTTTAATTTTTAATCCAACCTAATATTGACCTAGATGTTCAGTAGCCCTGAAGTGAGATGACTTTTCTCATAGAAACCAAGTTGGCAAAAATAAGAATTTACTCACCGGTAATTCTATTTCTCGTAGTCCGTAGTGGATGCTGGGAACTCCGTAAGGACCATGGGGAATAGCGGGCTCCGAAGGAGGCTGGGCACTCTAGAAAGATTTATGACTACCTGGTGTGCACTGGCTCCTCCCACTATGACCCTCCTCCAAGCCTCAGTTAGATCTTGTGCCCGGCCGAGGTTGGATGCACACTAGGGGCTCTCCTGAGCCCTTAGAAAGAAAGTATAGATTTAGGTTTTTTATTTTCAGTGAGACCTGCTGGCAACAGGCTCACTGCAGCGAGGGACTAAGGGGAGAAGAAGCGAACTCGCCTGCTTGCAGCCGGATTGGGCTTCTTAGGCTACTGGACACCATTAGCTCCAGAGGGATCGACCGCAGGCCCAGTCCTTGGTGTTCGGTCCCGGAGCCGCGCCGCCGTCCCCCTTACAGAGCCAGAAGCAAGAAGAGGTCCGGAAAATCGGCGGCAGAAGACATCAGTCTTCACCAAGGTAGCGCACAGCACTGCAGCTGTGCGCCATTGCTCCTCATACACACTTCACACTCCGGTCACTGAGGGTGCAGGGCGCTGGGGGGGGGCGCCCTGAGAAGCAATAATAACACCTTGGCTGGCAAAAATACCACAATATATAGCCCCAGAGGCTATATATGTGGAAAATACCCCTGCCAGAATCCAGAAAAAAGCGAGAGAATAGTCTGCGGAAAAGGGGCGGAGCTATCTCCCACAGCACACTGGCGCCATTTTTCCTTCACAGATCCGCTGGAAGGAAGCTCCCTGGCTCTCCCCTGCAGTCTACACTACAGAACAGGGTAAAAAGAGAGGGGGGGCACTAAATTTAGGCGCAGTATAAAATATATAAAAGCAGCTATAGGGGACATAACTCAGTTAGTCCCTGCATTATATAGCGCTCTGGTGTGTGCTGGCATACTCTCACTCTGTCCCCCCAAAGGGCTTTTGTGGGTCCTGTCCTCATTGGAGCATTCCTTGTGTGTGTGCGGTGTGTCGGTACGGCTGTGTCGACATGTTTGATGAGGAGACTTATGTGGAGGCGGAGCAGATGCCGATAAATGAGATGTCGCCCCCTGTGGGCCGACACCAGAGTGGATGGATAGGTGGAAGGTATTAACCGACAGTGTCAACTCCTTACATAAAAGGCTGGATGACGTAACAGCTATGGGACAGCCGGCTTCTCAGCCCGCGCCTGCCCAGGAGTCTCAAAGGCCATCAACGCTCCCTCAGATGGCAGACACAGATGTCGACACGGAGTCTGACTCCAGTGTCGACGAGGTTGAGACATATACACAATCCACTAGGAACATCCGTTACATGATCCCGGCAATATAAAATGTGTTACACATTTCTGACATTAACCCAAGTACCACTAAAAACAAAGGGTTTTATGTGTGGGGAGAAAAAGCAGGCAGTGTTTTGTTCCCCCATCAAATGAGTGAATGAAGTGTGAAAAAGTGTGGGTTTCCCCGCTGTTGTAGCACCTCCTGAGATAGTGCTACTCCGACCAGTATCAATTCTGCCATTACCTTGGTAAACACCCTCGGTGCCGTGGACAGTCCAAACGGTAGCGTCTGGAATTGGTATGGCAAACCTGTACCACAATCTGAGGTACTCCTGGAGAGGAAGGTAAATAGGGACATGCAGGTAAGCATCCTTGATGTCCAGGGATACCATGTAATCCCCCTCGTCCAGGCTTGCAATAACCGCCCTGAGCGATTCCATCTTGAACTTTGTTATGTAAGTGTTCAAGGATTTCCATTTTAAAATGGGTCTCACCGAACCGGCTGGTTTCGGTACCACAAACAGTGTGGAATAGTAACCCCGTCCTTGTTGAAGTAGGGGCACCTTGACTATCACCTGCTGGGAATACAGCTTGTGAATTGCCTCTAGCACAGCCTCCCTGCCTGAGGGAGTTGTCGGCAAGGCAGATTTGAGTAAACGGCGGGGGGGAGACGCCTCGACTTCCAGCTTGTACCCCTGAGATACTACTTGAAGGATCCAGGGATCCACCTGTGAGCGAGCCCACTGATCGCTGAAATTTTTGAGGCGGCCCCCCACCCTACCTGGCTACGCCTGTGGAGCCCCCGCGTCATGCGGTGGACTCAGAGGAAACAGGGGAAGAATTTTGATTCTGGGAACTGGCTGCTGGTGCAGCTTTTTCCCTCTTCCCTCGTTTGACCCGCCTGCTTTTCTGAAGCCGAAAGGACTGTACCTGATAATACAGTGCTTTTCTTAGGCTGTGAGGGAACCTGAGGTAAAATATTTTCATCCCAGCTGTTGCTGTGGATACGAGGTCCCAGAGACCATCCCCAACCAATTCCTCACCCTTATAAGGCTCTATGTGCCTTTTAAAGTCAGCATCACCTGTCCAGTGTCGGGTCTCCAATACCCTCCTGACAGAATGGACATTGCAATAATTCAGGATGCCAGCCGGCAAAATATCCCTCTGTGCATCCCTCATATATAAGACGACGGCTTATGTTTGCAAAATAGTATCCCTGTTTGAAAGGGGTACAGACCACGCTGCAGCAGTCTGCAGGTCTCAGTCTAGTACCTGAGTGTGTAAATACAGACTTCAGGATAGCCTCCTGCTATTTATCAGCAGGTACCTTCAAAGTGGCCGTATCCTAAGACGGCAGTGCCACCTTGACAAACGTGTGAGCGCCTTATCCACCCTAGGGGATATCTCCCAGCGTAACTTATCCTCTGGCGGGAAAGGGTACGCCATCAGTAACTTGTTAGAAATTACCAGTTTCTTATCGGGGAAACCCACGCTTTTTCACACTTCATTCACTCATTTGATGGGGGAACAAAACACTGCCTGCTTTTTCTCCCCACACATAAAACCCTTTGTTTTTAGTGGTACTTGGGTTAATGTCAGAAATGTGTAACACATTTTATATTGCCGGGATCATGTAACGGATGTTCCTAGTGGATTGTGTATATGTCTCAACCTCGTCGACACTGGAGTCAGACTCCGTGTCGACATCTGTGTCTGCCATCTGAGGGAGCGTTGATGGCCTTTGAGACGCCTGGGCAGGCGCGGGCTGAGAAGCCGGCTGTCCCATAGCAGTTACGTCATCCAGCCTTTTATGTAAGGAGTTGACACTGTCGGTTAATACCTTCCACCTATCCATCCACTCTGGTGTCGGCCCACAGGGGGCGACATCTCATTTATCGGCATCTGCTCCGCCTCCACATAAGTCTCCTCATCAAACATGTCGACACAGCCGTACCGACACACCACACACACAAGGAATGCTCCAATGAGGACAGGACCCACAAAAGCCCTTTGGGGGGACAGAGTGAGAGTATGCCAGCACACACCAGAGCGCTATATAATGCAGGGACTAACTGAGTTATGTCCCCTATAGCTGCTTTTATATATTTTATACTGCGCCTAAATTTAGTGCCCCCCCCTCTCTTTTTACCCTGTTCTGTAGTGTAGACTGCAGGGGAGAGCCAGGGAGCTTCCTTCCAGCGGATCTGTGAAGGAAAAATGGCGCCAGTGTGCTGTGGGAGATAGCTCCGCCCCTTTTCCGCAGACTATTCTCCCGCTTTTTTCTGGATTCTGGCAGGGGTATTTTCCACATATATAGCCTCTGGGGCTATATATTGTGGTATTTTTGCCAGCCAAGGTGTTATTATTGCTTCTCAGGGCGCCCCCCCCCAGCGCCCTGCACCCTCAGTGACCGGAGTGTGAAGTGTGTATGAGGAGCAATGGCGCACAGCTGCAGTGCTGTGCGCTACCTTGGTGAAGACTGATGTCTTCTGCCGCCGATTTTCCGGACCTCTTCTTGCTTCTGGCTCTGTAAGGGGGACGGCGGCGCGGCTCCGGGACCGAACACCAAGGACTGGGCCTGCGGTCGATCCCTCTGGAGCTAATGGTGTCCAGTAGCCTAAGAAGCCCAATCCGGCTGCAAGCAGGCGAGTTCGCTTCTTCTCCCCTTAGTCCCTCGCTGCAGTGAGCCTGTTGCCAGCAGGTCTCACTGAAAATAAAAAACCTAAATCTATACTTTCTTTCTAAGGGCTCAGGAGAGCCCCTAGTGTGCATCCAACCTCGGCCGGGCACAAGATCTAACTGAGGCTTGGAGGAGGGTCATAGTGGGAGGAGCCAGTGCACACCAGGTAGTCATAAATCTTTCTAGAGTGCCCAGCCTCCTTCGGAGCCCGCTATTCCCCATGGTCCTTACGGAGTTCCCAGCATCCACTAGGACGTCAGAGAAAAGCTGTTAAAATCAATAGTGAAAGTAAGGTGGTACAGCTTACAATTACTGCCACAGTGCCACCATAAACTGCACGACAGAGCAAGTCACAGTTCTCAACACTTTGCCTCCAAAGTGCAAAGAAAAGGGGCTGTGTTGTGTGACTATGCCCCCAGTGTAATGTAGCCACTCCCCCTAGCATGTGACCACGCCCCTTTTTTTGTGCGCGCGCCTCTCAGTACCCGTAAGAGAATTTTTCTACTTGCACCACTGGTTAGGAAATCTTCCGAACTGGAGTGCTTCGAAATATGCCACCATCTTTCCTAACAGTCGAACGCACAAGTTCACAGAGACTGGCCGTAATTTTGAGCACTAACTGTACTAAATGACGAATACTTTGTGCTTTATGTTCTAGCAGCTAAATTCGTTGATCCATCGTATTTCTTTGACACGGAACCAGGCTTCATTTCTTGAAGTTGACAATCCAACCATGCTGAACTTGTACATTGTACGTTAGTAAGACATGTTGGAGTATTTGTTGAGACGGAGCCTTGTTGAGAAGGTCATCTAAGTACAGAACTATAATCACTCCCAGGCATCTGAGATGAGATATCATCACAGGCATCACCTTTATGAATACCTGAGGCGCTGATGAGAGGCCAAACGGTAGTGCCTGAAATTGATAATGGTTCTGTTATACTGCAAACCAAGTATGCCTGATGCGGTGGCCAAATTGGAATGTGTAAGTACGCATGCTTTAGATCCAGCCAAATCATGAACTCCTGTGATTCTAAACCTGCAATCAGCAATCACAGGGATTCCATCTTGAATCTGTAGTAAGTCACATACTGATTTAGCCCCTTCAGGGTGCTTGTGAACTGGAACCTGAATCAAAACTGCTGAATCTACGAGAGACTGAATCGCGGTCTGCAGAACCAACGTTTTGTCTCCTGACACAGGCAGGCCTGTCTGGAAAAACCGCATTGGTAGTAGACAAACTTTATTTTGTAACCTTTAAACACTAAATTGCAGAACCACCCATCTGTGGATGTCAGAAACCATGCCAAGTGAAAGGTCTGAAGGCGTGCTCCCACCCACAACTGATGATCCGAGATGGGCTGGAAGCCCGTCATGCCACTGGCTTGTCAGCGGCCTTTGTGTCCTGACGTATGGTTGTTCCTCTCGTGCGGCCCCAAAAGGACTGATGTCTAAAAGATTTGAACGCTGATCCAGCACATTTCCGTTTAGGAACCAGTGCAGGCAAAGGCAGGAAAACCGACTTTCCCCCAGTAGCCTGAGAAATCCATTTGTCCAATTCAGGACCAAATAACATATCGCCAGTGTAAGGCAACGCTTCTATTCCTCGTTTTGACTCTACCTGCTAAGAACGCAACCAAAGCGCCCGTCGGGCCGCAACTAGTGAAGCTGAAAGCTGTGAACTAACCTGGCTGACGTCCATAGAAGCCGTATCTAAATACTCAGCAGATTCACAGATGTGATCAGCAAGAAGTTTAAGCTGGTTTAAGGGAAGATCTTGAGGAAGGCTCCTGCTGAGCCGAAACGCGTCGACAACTTTGGGCACTGTGCAACTCCTAAAAACCAGCCTTTAAGGTATTTTTACCATTTGATGCACCTTATACAGAATATTGGATTTTTTTTTTTAAATTGTTTTTGCTGCTGCAAATTCTAATTTTATATTTTTCATTCTCCTTTTGAGGAGTGTTTTTACTTGTATGTATCTTTCTTCCAACTATGGGATTTTGTATTAATTAAAACCTTTTAAAAAAAAATGGATTGATTGGCACCATTTTTTCCCCTTTTGGATTTATAACTGTCCAACCACGCACTGGCATCTTGAGGCCTGAAACAGCTGCGGATCCAAAAGATACCTTGATAGGAACATTTCCACACTTCATTCTGTGAGTGTGGTACGCACCTTCCTTGACATAGAAATATATGTGAAAGATACCTTTATATACTTATCTCATCTTCACTTTAAAGTAAGTTTAGTGCCCCTTGGAGTTCATACGTCTCGTATCCCCGTGAAGTGGAAGCAGTTATATACAATGTATATGGTTTCTACATGCAAATATACCATCTATGCCATGTGAGTGGGACCAGTAACGAATAAAAGAAACACCATCTGACTTAATTGGATTACACTATGTTCTGTGTCCTTTTATTATCTTTTTAGTGTCCATATGTGTGGAAGGGGTATTATTATCTACCGCACTTAAAATTACCAGTGTGTAAGCAATTTTTATTTACGTCTCTAGAAGTGTCTAGTTGCGCCACTTTCTCTCACACTTTCTGTGTTTAAGGGAAGATCCTGTTGCAGGCCCAACTTGAGCAGTGTTGTCCATGAAACTACAGCCTTGTTAACCCAAACTCCAACTAAAGCAGGTCTAAGCAACACCCCTGCTGTAGCATAGCTTCTATCTTACACTCTGATGGGTCTTTAAGCGTCGTTGCAGCGGGGACTGGAATGGTTAACTTCTTTGAAAGTTTTGAACCTGAGGAAACCAATGTTGGTGAATTTTCCCATTTAGTTGTCATAGACTCTGGGAATGGGTAGAGAGACAAAAATCACCTAGGCATCGAAAATAGGCTTTTAATTATCTACCGGTAAATCCTTTTCTCGTAGTCCGTAGAGGATGCTGGGGTCTATTTTAGTACCATGGGGTATAGACTGTTCCGCACAGCCTTCGGCACTTTGAGACTTTTCAACAGTGTGAACTGGCTCCTCCCTCTATGCCCCTCCTCCAGACCTCAGTATAGGAACTGTGCCCGAGGAGACTGACAACTTCGAGAGAAGAATTTACATTAAACTAGTGGCGAGATTCACACCATACCAAAAACATGTTGCCTAACATGGCCTTTAACATAACCCATGCTAACGTGCATGCATAACGTAACAGCAACTGCTGTAAAACATCTTAACACACGAGAAACTATGTAAAAAGACAAAACGTAATTTGCAGTAAAAATGAGCACTGATTTACCGGAAGGTAATTAAAATCCTATTTTCTCTTACGTCCTAGAGGATGCTGGGGTTCATTTTAGTACAATGGGGATGTACCAAAGCTCCCAGTGCGGGCGGGAAAGTGCTAATGTTCCTGCAGAACTGACTGACCAAACTGAAGGTCGTCAGCAGCCAAGGTGTAAAACTTAGCAAACGTGTTTGCCCCTGACCAAGTAGCTGCTCGGCAAATTTGCAGCGTCGAGAAACCCCGGGCAGCCGCCCAGGAAGAACCCACTTTCCTTGTAGAGTGGACCTTTACCGAACTCGGTAACGGCAATCCTGCCGTGGAATAAGCGTGCTGAATGGTACCTCTTATCCAGCGCGCAATAGTCTGCTTAGAAGCAGGACCCCCAATCTTGTTGGGGTCATAGAGGACAAACAAAGATTCTGTTTTCCTTATCCGAGCCGTTCTTGCAACATAAGTCCTCAATGCTCTGTCGACATCCAAGGACTTTGAAACGGCTGAGGTGTCAGAAGCCACTGGCACCACCACAGGTTGGTTGATATGTTAATAAGACACAACCTTTGAAAGAAAATGCTGACGCGTCCGCAGTTCAGCTCTATCTTCATGAAAAATCAAATAAGGACTTTTGTGTGACAGAGCCCCTAATTCAGACACTCGTCTGCCTGAGGCCAAGGCCAACAGCATGACCACTTTCCAAGTGAGAAATTTCAACTCTACCTCTTGTAGAGGCTCAAACCAGTCCGATTTAAGGAACTGCAACACCACACTAAGATCCCATGGTGCCGCAGGAGGCACAAAGGGAGGTTGGATGCGCAGAACCCCCTTCACGAACGTCTGGACCTCAGGAAGAGAAGCCAACTGTTTCTGAAAGAAAATGGACATGGCTGAAATTTGGACCTTGATAGACCCTAATCTCAAGCCAGCATCCACACCCGCTTGTAGAAATAGAAGACATCCTAATTTAAACGCCACCGCAGGAGACTTCTTGGATTCACACCAAGATACATATTTTCTCCAAATACGATGGTAATGTTTGGATGTTACCCATTTCTTGGCCAAAATAAGTGTGGGCATGATTTCATTGGGAATACCCTTACGGGCTAGGATATGGCGCTCAACAGCCATGCCGTCAAACGCAGCCGCGGTAAGTCTTGATAAACAAACGGCCCATGCTGAAGCAGGTCCTCGCGAAGAGGAAGAGGCTGAGGATCTTCCAGTAATAACTCCTGAAGATCTGGATACCAAGCCCTACTTGGCCAGTCTGGAGCAATGAGAATTGCTCGAACCCTTGTTCTTCTGATGATCTTGAGAACTTTTGGTATTAGTGGAAGTGGAGGGAACAGATACACCAACTGAAACACCCTGTGGGTCACCAATGCATCCATTGCTATTGCTTGTGGGTCTCTCGACCTGGAACAATATTTCTGAAGCTTCTTGTTGAGACGTGATGCCATCATATCTACTTGAGGAATGCCCCAACGATCTGCTATCTCTGCAAAGACTTCTAGGTGGAGGCCCCATTCTCCTGGACGGAGATCGTGTCTGCTGAGGAAGTCCGCTTCCCAGTTGTCCACTCCCGGAATGAAAATTGCCGACAGAGCTTTTGCATGTCTTTCTGCCCAGAGTAGTATCTTTGTCACCTCTGCCATTGCCGCTCTGCTTTTTGTTCCGCCCTGGCGGTTTATGTAAGCTACTGCCGTTACATTGTCTGACTGGATCTGTATGGGACGACCTTGAAGAAGGTGTGCCGCTTGATGAAGGCTGTTGTACACAGCTCTCAATTCCAGAATGTTTATGTGAAGGAGTACTTCTTGACGGGACCATCGTCCTTGGAAGCTCTCCCCTTGCGTGACTGCTCCCCAACCTCGGAGGCTTGCATCTGTGGTCACCAGGATCAAAGTCTGAATCCTGAACCTGCGTCCCTCCAGGAGGTGAGAACTTTGAAGCCACCACAAGAGTGAAATACTGGCTTTTGATGACAGGATTATCCTCCGGTGCATGTGTAGGTGTGATCCGGACCACTTGTCCAATAGGTCCCATTGGAACACCCGGGCGTGGAATCGGCCAAATCGTAGAGCCTCGTAGGCCGCTACCATCTTCCCCCAGCAGGCGGATGCACTGATGAATCGATACGCGTGCTGGTTTTAAAACTTATTTGACCATCCTCTCGACCTCCAGAGCCTTTTCCACTGGTAGGTGCTTCCGTGTCCAATATCATTCCCAGAAATGATAACCTCATTGTGGGTTCCAATTGTGATTTTGGAAGGTTTATGATCCAACCGTGCTGTTGAAGCACCGTCAGGGAAAGTGCAATGTTCTGCACTAGTTTCTCTCCTGGATCTCGCTTTTATGAGATCGTCCAAGTATGGGATGACTGACTCCTTTCTTGCGCAGAAGAACCATCATCTCCGCCATCACCTTGGTGAATATTCTCAGAGCCGTGGAGAGCCCGAAAGGCAATGTTTGGAACTGGTAGTGGCAGTCCTGCACCGCAAACCTCAGGTATGCCTGATGCGGCGGGTAGATGGGAACATGTAAATAAGTATCTTTGATGTCCATCGATACCAAAAATTCCTTTTCCTCCAAGCTGGAGATCACCGCTCTCAGGGATTCCATCTTGAATTTGAATCTTTTCAAATAAAGGTTCAGAGTCTTTAGGTTTAAAATCGGTCTGACCGAGCCATCCGGTTTCGGTACTACAAACAGGCTTGAATAAAACCCTTTTTCCTGTTGTGACACAGGAACTAAGGAAATGACGTTGTCTTGACATAATTTCTGTATTGTGTTCAGCAATTTCGCTCTGTCCCGAACAGAAGCTGGTAAGGCTGATTTGAAAAATCGGCATGGGGGAAGGTCCTGAAATTCCAATTTGTACCCTTGGGATACTATCTGCAATACCCAAGGAGCCAGATCTGAGTGAACCCAGACCTGGCTGAAAGACAGTAGACCTGCCCCCACCCGATCGTACTCCCGCAGGGGAACCCCAGCGTCATGCTGAGGTTTTAGCAGAAGTAGCTGTTGACTTCTGCTCCTGCGAGCCTGATGGTGTTGCAGATTTTTTACCTCTTCCTCGACCTCTTCCTGCAAAGAAGGAGATACCCTTTGCCTTTTTGGACTCGTTGGGCCGAAAGGATTGCATCGTATGAGAATGAAATCCTTTCCTATGTGGAGCAGCTGCGGAAGGCAGAAATGCTGACTTGCCTGATGTAGTTGTTGAAATCATGGCATCCAGCTTGTCTCCAAAGAGGGCTTCTCCATTGTAAAGAAGCGCCTCAATATTCTTTTTTAATTCTGCATCAACATTCCATTGGCGGATCCACAGCACCCTGCGGGCTGAAATCGCTATAGCGGAGGATTTTGAACTCAGCAACCCAATATCCTTCATAGCTTCAACTAAGTAACCTGCAGCATCTTTGATATGGCCGAGAGTTAGTACCATTTCATCCCTGTCAGCTGTGTCTATGTTAACAAGCAAGTTGTCAGACCATTTTTCCACAGCGTTACCTACCCACGCACAAGCAATGGTGGGCCTGAGCACCGTTCTGTTAGCCGTATATATGGATTTTAGGGTTGTTTCTAATTTACGGACAGCTGGAACTTTTAAAGAGGCTGAACCAGGGGCAGGCAAACTATTTTCTTAGACAGCGGAGAAACTGAGGTGTCTATCATTGGGGGCATCTCCCATTTGTTCCTGTTTTACTCAGGGAAAGGGTACGCTACATGTATCCTTCTGGGAAGGGTAAATTTCTTCTCAGGGTTAGCCCAGGATTCTTCAAAGAACGCACTCACATCCTTTGAAGGAGGAAAAGGCACAACCTGCTTTTTATTTAATTTAAAATAATCCTTTTCCTCTGGGACCAGTGTTGTTTCAGGAAACTCCAACACTTCCTTTATAGCAACTATCATACATTGTATGCTTTTGGCTAATTTGGGGTCTACCCCTCTCAAATACCGAGTGTCGACGTCAGAGTCGGAATCTGTGTCCCCTTGCATTATCTGAGGTAGAGACCTTTTCTGGGAACTGGATGGGACCCGAGTGGATGATATGGAGGGGTCAGTAAACAGTGCATCCTCCACAGACTGCCTCCAATATTTAGTCTGTTGTTCAGACTCACGAGAATTTCTTTGCAAGCATTGACATATTCTTTTGCAACTTTCTCATCCACTTCAGCTCCTTCTGAGAGGGAAGGGCCACCACATTACCCTCTTGTGCATCTAAAATGGGTTCTTCCTGGGAAGAACCCTCCCCAATGTCTGAAATGTTACACACTTGTACACACACCCCTATCACACAGGGGAGCTATTGGGGACAGACCCACACTAAAGTCTGTCAGAGAGACACAGAGGGATTTGCCAGTTCACACACTGGGCACACTGAGCCTTACTGTGAATTGTGGAAATATTACCCACTTACAGCGCATATACCAATAATAGGCCCACAGACCTAATTATAATGAACACACTCTGTCCCTTCTATAACACCCTGTACTTGTATCAGCGTTGTCATGAGGAGAAACAGCATTCAGGAGTTTCACACTGGAGTTTCTGCAGGAGAAAATGGCACCCAGTGAGTGTTCTGGCAAGTCTGAGGAGAAGCCCCGCCCTTCAGCCTCAGCAATGTAATATTTATACTAGCTGGGGATGGCACATCAGCGGCTGTACATGTATGTACCCTTTATGCCAGTAAGAGTAAGGTTTTAAAACATGCCCTCAAAGCGCCCCCAACCCCCCCCCCCCCCCCCATGCCGCTCCTCACCCTTGTGCTGAGAGACAAGGCGCGCGCTGCACATGTACCTGTATGCCGCCAACGATGACCGGAGGATCCCCTCTCTGCAGGACTCCGGTAATATACTCACCAGCCTTCTGACTCTGTTAGGTGGTGGCGGCAGTGCTGTGGGAGTGAACCCTGGCCAGGCTTAGGCTGTGTTCAGTACCCTTCAGGAGCTAATGGTGTCCTGTCAGCAGAAGCAGAACCATTAACTAATTGAGAAGTTGGTTCCTACTTCACCCCCCCCCCCCTAAGTACCATGAAGCAGGGAAGCTGCTGCCAGCAGCTTCCCTGTAAAATAAAAAACCTAAGAAAGTCTTTTTCTAGCAAAGCTCTGTCGAGCTCCACTAGGTGTGCATTCAGTCTCCTGGGCACATTTTCTTAACTGAGGTCTGGAGGAGGGGCATAGAGGGAGGAGCCAGTTCACACTGTTGAAAAGTCTTAAAGTGCCGAAGGCTCCTGCGGAACAGTCTATACCCCATGGTACTAAAATGGGGCACAGCATCCTCTAGGACGTAAGAGAAAACTCTTTATCTGGATTTTTCCATGCTTCCGTTAAATGATTGTTTTCCTTATTCAGATTCTCTTAATAGTTGCCCTGTTTTTTAGCTAATAAAACGTCATTTGAAAGCTGTTCCTGTCTCAGTAAAATTTAGAACCTGGCGTACTGCCCTGATGAGAGTATCAATGGCCGGGCTATTAGTAACCTCACTATCTGACTCCTGGCCCAAATCACCTTCCTCTTGTTCCTCCTGAGATATAAGGTCTGGCACTGAATAGTCAGAATGCAACACAGCTGAAACCGGTAAATTATTAGCCAAACTATGACTACTTTTAGGAATTGAGCTAGACCTGGACTTTTGTATACTCTGCAAAGTCCTTGACATATCCTGAGCCCACTCTGGCAGCTCAGACAGTATTACTCTAGAATCAGACCTAGCCGCCTCACGATCTTTTTGCACAGTGGCAAGCTCTGATTTTAGACAACACACCTGCCATCATTGCCCAAGGAGGATCAGGGTAGAGCTTTGTATTTAGACCCTCATTTGCAAGACACTGTGCAAGTGAAAGTTCCATCAGATAACACACTCTCACAGTCATCGCAGAAAAGCTGCTTTTTTGATTTTGCATTAGCTTTACTCATCATGCATACACACAGTAATACACCAACAGACAGTACCACAGTGAAACACAAAGTACTCACGACTCGGTAAAACTTTTAACTAAAATGTGTATAAGCCAGAAGTGCACTTCACTTGGTCCACACTAAAATGTGTTAATATATGCTTCACTGAAATCTCTACTAACACCCCTGCACCCACTGGTGGCTGCGTGTTGTAGTTAAGAACTAAATTCCTGTAGAAAGAAACAGGAAGTCATTTAAAATGGAGTCCCACCATGTGCTTTTAGTAAATCATATATACTTCGGTTTAAACACATTCCCAAAACATAGTTCCAGACTTATTAGCCTGTAGAACTGACAATCCATGGCCATCCCCCCTTATGTGGGGGGGGGGGGGGGGAATGGGGGGGGGAGACACACACACTGGACTAGGGCCCCCCGTATCTGTCCCCCACTATTTGCTGCTGCTGAAAATACGTCTATTTTCTCCTGAAGCGCCTTACATCTCCCCCTACATCTGAGTGAGAGGCAATGCCTGGGACGGGCGGTGGGCTGCGGCAGCAGTGTGCGCAATGGTGCCAGACGGGCCGTGGCCGCAGGGAAAGCTGTCCGCGACCGTGAAATGAGGGGTGATGGTGCCCAGCGCGGGTGTTGACTCTTGTGAGCCTGAGCATAGCGGGCACCCCAGTGGCAGCAGCATGGCTGTCCACAGATGGGCGATCCAGGACACAGTGGACATCCAGCGGCGGCAGCGTGGCTGGGCGATCTGGGACACAGCTGGCACCCAGTGGCGGCAGCATGGCTGACCGCGGATGGGCCTGGGGGTGAGGCAACCGATACACGACACAGCGCTGCAGCACACATGTGAAACAAACTCCCCACACATGGTGGCCGGCAGCAAGAGCAGACCGGCCCGCACCAAGAGTACCATACTGCCCAACGGAGCGGCGGCAGTGTGAGCTGCCTGACCGCTCCTTACCTTAAAATGTGGAGGCTCTGACGGGGCTTCTCATACAAGCGTCGTCCAGCTCCTGCAACCTTAGGCTGAAATCAGCACACGCTGATTGAGGTCTATGGCGGGGCTCCTCTCTTGAGCGCCGAGAGCCTAAAACTGTCCTCAGCAGCACTCCCAAACCCAGACCCATGCTTCTTAGTAAGCCGGGAAAGGATTGGGAATCTTAAAAAAAAAAAAAAAAATTGTTGAAAACACAAGTTTGGAGATCACTCCAAACGTGTGCCCTCCCTTGAGGCACAAAAAAAAACACTGAGGCATCTTGGGAGAACAGATGGGGGTGGATGGTTACTATTTAAATATTTAAAATGTGCCTATCCCTGCTAACGCCCTGTCCATATCCCAAGAGTACTCCAGTGACCCCTAGTGGATGAAAAAGAATCCACTGCATTGCACCACTTAGTACTGTATACACATTCATACTCAGTCGCACAAAGATATACAAGTGCCACAAATCAAATTAATCACTGCAGTCTTGTGAATCAGTTTGGTCACATCGCACTGCAATTAAGACTCACATTCCCATGAAAAGACACAAATAAGATGCTCGGCGAAAGCAGAGTTGCATGGTACCTGTCGTGCAGAGAATGACTGACTGCAGCATTAGTGTAAGAGGACACATCTGTATGTTTACTTGCCACCACAGTGTAGCAAGTTTGTTTTACTAAGCTACTAATAATAAAACATTATTGATGTTCACATTTTTAAGTACTAAAAATAAGTAATCAGATAGAGGTGGATGACAATTTTATTCTGAAGTCTCCATGATGCCAGCAACAGTCTTGGACCAGTTAGATGAAGCTGGACACGTGAATGTGGCCAAGTCTTAAATTATGGAAAGCAGCACTGTTACAATGAGGCAACATGTAGCATTCCTCCTTCCTGGCAGAAATGTCAGATAAGGCAAGTACTGTGGTAAAAAAAAAAAAAAATTAACATGCAACAGTAACAATGAATGACATAGGTGTGCAATAAATATTTTTGTCTTGATTCAAACAACTTTGTAAAAAAAAAAAAAAAATTTGGGCATTGTTTTCCAATATTAAAATTCAATAAAGAATTAATAAGAAAAGTTGATTTTGCTTTGCACAGATCTGTGAACAGAAAGAATGGATTCTCACAGCTTACATGTCAATGTGAATTGAACTACAAATTAACTCCTTCGCTAGAACACAAAATAGTTCTGGAGTAGAGAGATTCTAAATATGGTACATTTATTTCACACCCAAAAGAGAGGGGGAAGAAAAAAAAAAAAAAAAAAGGGACTAAAAAAAAAAAAAAGGGAAATGTCATCATTGTTCGGCCTCTTCTTCAGTAGCTGCGATTCGTCGGGGTCCATACAGAAGAACATAAGCTATGTGCCAGTCTCCTCCTCCTGACAACCGTAGTATATCTTCAGGAGAGACAATGCTCACTTTGTCATCATCAAATTTAATCCATTCATCTGAAGAAATAAAATACAAAAAAAATTATTATTTATTGACGTGTGTGATGTGACACAGCAACCAATCAGATTAAACCAGTCACTTAACCATTTGCCTGGCATGGTCGCATCAGATGCAACCACACCAGCTGTGCTTTCCCTGACATGGTCGTATGGTGCAATCTGTCAAAATGGGAAGATGCAATCTTCCTGCAGTTGCCGATTTCAGAGGGACATCTCCTCCCCCTTCCCCCCCAGTGTTTACTGTGCTGCTATTCACTGCTGATCAGTCAGCCCGGCAGCAACCCCCCTTTAGCGGCTGCAGCCTTTAGCAGCCACTGGGGAAATGTAAAAAAAAAAAAAAACAGCCCTCACCTTCCCTGAGGAGCCCCCAGAGGCAACAGAGAGGATCAGATGCTGGATAACTTAACAACGTTCTAACCATCTGTGTTTGTACTGTTGTTTATAAAACAAAAAATAAAAAAAAGTGTTTTTGATGAAACTGTATTGGATATATTTTAAAGAAATGTTACCCTAATTCAATCATAAAATAAAACGAACAATTTGACTTTTTTTGGAAAAACATTTAGTCCATTAAGTGGTTAACGCACATAAGTGCAACTTAAAATGAAAACGTCCCACCTGCTCACTGTAAATGAGCACTTCTAAATGATCACAGCCCTGTATTAACCACCAGCCAAATCACAAGAATTGTCCCTGCTGGGCACTTGTGAATGTCTGGCAGTGAAGTGGCATCACATCTGCCTTTGGTCATTTAGCGTCTGTCATCAATGTGCAGGCGGTTCATTCAGATTTGTTTGTGCCACTCTCCCACAAAACATTTGGCTTGAAAGTTGGTCTATGACTGATCGAGAATGAAGATTTTATTGTGTAATCAAGTGCAGAACTGTTGTGGACCCTAAGTTAATGAGAACTTTATAGTAAAATTGTATTGTTTATTTTCCTATTTTAGTATAAGGAAAGGTTTCTGCTATTAACAGAGGATCCAGGGCTACTTCTCAGCACAGCAGCGGAAGGACAAGTTTGTGATCACATTATTAAATTCCTAGCTGTCTATAAGATTCTGGGTGAGTATTTGGGGAGGGAACATCCTATGCATTAACTTTATTATTCAGTGGAGCAGCTGCAGTCAGAGGCATTAACTGGTATTTGTAAAGGTATAAATAAATGTAATTTGCTGGAATTGGGAAGAATTTCTTTACTTAGGGTGGGCCTCATTGTGTTTGCATATCTCGCTGTATGTTAGAGATTGGCGCATGCACAGGATCAGTACTGTGCATGCAGCAGTCTCCTTCTGCAAGATCGCTTGCAGTTCTCCCCTGGTCACAGCATGATTGACTTGCTGCGGAATTTGGAAAGGTGGTGGTGGGGGGGGGGGGGGGGGGGGGTTAGACGGGGACCTTTCTACAAAACTGGGGTGTCTTGCCCCATTTTGTAGGTGTGCCGAGCCCATGGTCTGTGTCGCCGAACGCAGACTTCCTGCCTCCAGCTGAGTAGTTCCGTATGTCAATCTGAGTAAGCTGAGACTTAGGTGGTTGGGGGCTGCGACCAGGATGCAGCACTCTGATCTATGATGCCTTCTGCAGCATTAGAATATTTTCTCATTGCTGCTGTGTCCAAAGACGCGTCAGTGATGAGAACAGCATCCATCTCTGAATGAGGCCATGTGTGTGTGTGTTAGCATGTCACCATCATTGCATATGTAAGGCGCTACACAAAACTTCACACAGCTGAACAGTCAGTCATTTGATTTGTTAGTAGTAGGATGTTTAGCAACAATTCAGTATTTAGTTATACCACTTTTCCAGAGACCTGAAAATCCTGTGTTTTTGCACATGAACATACAACAAACAACCCATGATTTTTGTCAGTGGAAACCGCTCCACCTGGATATACTTCCTGGGTACCTAGCAGGATTTTACACAGGAATGAGCTGCAGTGGAAATGGGTAAACCAGGTCATACAGACGTGACCTCTTACATCCTTGCTGCAGTCACGCTAAACAGCCCTTCAAGTTGCACCATACCGTGGCGGGATTTGGTAGCGCCAAGTCTTTTTTTTTTTTAAATGCGTCTTAGACACAATGTAAAGCAATAGGATGCACGAGCAGCTTCTGCTAATTAAAATGATACGCAGCATGCCTATATTCTGTGTGTGACTGCAACTGTATATGCATACAAAATGCTATGCTACAGTGTTTTCCTGGAAGACACTAACGTTTAATTTCAGATGCAGATAGAGCCAATATTACACACAGAATATAGGCACGCTGCGTATCATTTTAATCAGCAGAAGCTGCTCCTGCATCCTAAGATAAGATAAAGTAGTTTATTGTCACTAAAAACACCAGAGAAATGCAGAAGTGAAATTGCCATACGGTACACTTATGCATCAATAAACAAATGAGAGTTCAAACCAAACTGTTCCTCATCCTGCTAGTATGGCAACCAAGACACCTATAACGCTTCCCAGAGGGCAAGAGGGAAAAGATTGAATGACAAGGATGTCTACGCTCCCTAATTATCCTATTAGCCTTAGACACCCTCCTTTTATTAAATATCTCCTCCAGCTTAGGCAGGGGTTGACCAATAACCCTCTCAGCAGATTTAATTACCCTACTACACAGTGTATTACGATCAGCACATTTAGTATTACCATATCAGCCCGGTGAGTCCTCCTCTTCCTTCACACAAGAGCTGCAGCCGCTGCGTTGGGACGCACCGCCATGCTCACTCCCCGCCGCTGCCCTGACAGACTCCGTTGAGCCTCCTGTGGCCTGCACTGTGCTGCGCAGTCACCACTACCCCTCCTCCTCCTTTCCTGGCTGGAGTCTCCTATTGCATTACATTGCATCTAAGATGCATTTTCACGGCAAAAGAAGCAAAAAAAAACCCCGCTCTGCGCTACCGAGTCACACGGCACTCATGCGTAACGCGACTTGTAGCACATGGAGAAAAGTTGTAAGATGACACATCTGTACGACTCGGGACCCGTTCACAGCATGGGGAGAGCCGCTTTCCCAGCGCACGGAGATGATGTTATCTCCAAGCACTGGCACAGCACCCGTGTGAAAAGGAGTTGACTTGGGTCTGACCTGGTTTGGAACTAAATCCTGGGTCAGGCCCGGGACTTTGGTGGAAAAGGGGTGTTAAAAAAAAGCTTAAAGATTCGCTGGTGGCCAGCAGGGGAGGAAGACGTGCCCTGGAGCTGCTAACACGGCGTATGCTATTTTATAGCATCCCCCTGCCGCTGGCCCACACTTTGTGCCATCATCTGCACCCTGCCTCCCTGCCGGGCCCGCTACTGGGGGCACTTTTCAGAGAACTGGGGACCGTTTGGGGAGCTCCGGAGCCCGGCGGCCTACATCGCCTCCACAGGCCGAGACCTAAAGTTTTGCCGCGACCCGCCGCGGACTTCCAGGGCGGCGGAGCGGAAGATCCGACTTCGCCCGCGCCCGACTCACACACGCGCTGTACCCCCCGGGAAGGCGGCCACTGACCTGTCAGGTCCCCCTCTGGCGATCCCTGGGCGCTGGGTGGCCCGGAGGAATACTCTTCTCCTGCTGCAACACATCTCCCCCTGAACCCGGCGGCCATCTTGGAGGAGGCGAGCAGGAGAGCCTGAGATCCCTAGCATAGGCAGTCGGCTGTGGTCACTGGCAGGTCCGTGATCTCTGCTGGCTGTCCTCTCTAGCCTAACTGGAACCCACTAAAAGGGACCTGGGATCTCAATCCCTTTTCTTATCCTGCCTCCGGTATTTATATTTATATTTTATTTCTTGAAGGAATATTATTCAGTCATATTACATCTAATATTCCAATTCATCTGCCGAACTCCCTCTACTGGTGGAACTTTATATTGCGACTCATATTATTATATATCTCCAGCTATCTACTGCTGCACTCACTGCTGTTGTTATCTCACTATCCCGATGGATAAATTTGCGGCCAAGCAGGCGCGGGGTACTCGTGGCAATCAGTCGGGAAGAGGCCGAGGCCGTGATAACTCCTCGGTCGATAGCCCTACTTCCCCTCCATTGGGCTCGCATGCCAGTCCCCGTGCCCGATCTGAGTCTGCATCTGCAATGGATTCTGCAAAATCCTGCACGACGAACGAGATAACAGATATCCTATCCCAGTTATTGGACCAAAAACTGGCTCCTCTAAAGGATTCGCTCGACTCCGCTCTTACTCAATTGAACCAACATGCTCAGCGACTCACTGAGGCAGAACAGAGAATTTCCGACCTAGAGGATGATCTCACCATGGCTAAGACGGCTCTTTCTGACCAAGAAAAATGTACGGCATCTATTCAGGATAAGCTTGAGGACCTTGAAAACCGAAATAGGAGAAATAATGTGCGCCTCATCGGCCTACCGGAGTCGGTGAAACCCCGTGACCTCATGACGCTTGTTTCTCAGTGGATGCCCCGGGAGCTGGGCTGTGTTTCGAGTTCAGGATCCATTGTAGTGGAACGTATACACCGTATAGGCCCGGAGCGGCAATCCACAAATGATAGACCCCGGCCCGTCATACTGAGAGTCCTTAACTACGCTGACAAGGTCATGCTACTGGATGCCTACAGAAAATGTGCCGACTTGAAATACCAAGATGCTAAATTGTTGCTTTTCCAGGATTTTTCCTATATGGTGGCTTCCCAACGGAGAGAATTCTCGCCCATCTGCAAGAGACTTTTCGAACTGGGCCACCGCTTTGCGCTTCTTTATCCGGCCAAATTGAGAGTCAATCATGCGGGAAAGGCCTACTTCTTTGAGAATCCGAAGACGGCCAAGAACTTTGTAGACTCACTATCCCCACACTCCTCTGCCGGGATGGACGATGACTGATACCTCATGGCCTTGTTTCTCCTCATCTTCTTGAATAGTACACATTCAGGTTCTTAGTAATTACTAAGAGTGGGTCCTACCACTGGTTGATATATATTTTGCCTATAGTATATGTGGGTATATTGTCATCTATACCGTATTGTATTTACCGAATCATTCCTTCTTTCTATGACCACGTATCTTACTGTTCTCAACTCTTCTCGAACTGCTCTCCTCCCTCTCTGACCCTCTCTCTTCCTCCCCCTCTCCGACTTAACCCCACCCCCCCTTTTCTCTTTACTTATTTGTTATTGTTATGTTTGATTGTTGTATGGTCTTTTGGCACGGTTCCCCGCTACACGCATGTGTTCAGTTGGAATCTATTTGGCGTCTTGGTGGACCGGCCCATAGACCTGTACGCTTTGGTTCGTATAATATTTAAAATATTTTTGAGTAGGGATTTTGATTTAGAAGCTGTTCAAATTTTTTATATGTCATTGTCACTGCTGCTCCTTTTATCCTTAAGCTGCTTAGGTACAGGCATCAGGCTCACTAGCCCGCTCGCTGGGACGGGCTGGCTGGGTTTCTCCTTATTAGTTAAATGGGAATCTTGGCCTAGAGCAGGTATAGGCTAAATGTCATTGAATGTTGCCACTTCCACTAGAGTACAGTCCCATATCAAATTAGTAACCTGGAATGTTGAGGGCCTCAACACCCCAGTCAAAAGAAGAAAGATCCTCTCCTATCTTAAACGTCTAAAACCTGACATAGCCCTCTTGCAAGAGACTCATTGGAAAAATACGGATCCTAATGTTGTGAGAGATTCTTGGATAGGGGAATTTAAATCGGCCTCTTACACAGCCAAACGAAGAGGTGTACTGATTCTTTTTAGTAAACATCTCACGTACCAAATAAATGATAGTCTTAGTGACCCTGAAGGTCGCTATTTATTCATTAAAATCACTATTTTTGGTGTTCTTTACACCTTAGCCACTATATACGCGCCTAATGGTCCCAACTCACTCTTTTTCTCTAACATTTACAACAAGCTGCAAGAATGGGCGGAGGGGGAGATTATTTTAGGCGGAGACTTCAATACTGTCCAGTCTTCGGGTTTGGATAGATCCACCTCTGCTAGATCGCATATTTCTACACCGCCCCAATCCTTATCCCTATTGACTGATTCGCTGCGACCCCTGGAGATGCCAACACCCTGACTCCAGGGAGTACACATTTTACTCCCATCCACATCACTCCTCCTCTCGCCTTGACTATTGGTTAATAGCTGACACCCTATTACAGCGCATGGCTGATACTAAAATAGAACCCATATCATTGTCTGACCATGCCCCAGTGTGGTTTACCCTTAACCTACAGTCCCCTGTCTCTCAATCATACAATTGGAGATTTCCAGCGTATCTCACGAAATCCTCTGATTTTTGCACCCACCTGGAACAAACATTCCAGAACTATGTAGCAGATAATAGCACACATATGGAGGATATCAATTTGTTTTGGTCGGCTTCGAAGCCAGTGATCCGAGGACATAATAAGAATTTACTTACCGACAATTCTATTTCTCGTAGTCCGTAGTGGATGCTGGGAACTCCGTAAGGACCATGGGGAATAGCGGCTCCGCAGGAGACTGGGCACATCTAAAGAAAGCTTTAGGACTATCTGGTGTGCACTGGCTCCTCCCCCTATGACCCTCCTCCAAGCCTCAGTTAGGATACTGTGCCCGGACGAGCGTACACAATAAGGAAGGATTTTGAATCCCGGGGTAAGACTCATACCAGCCACACCAATCACACCGTACAACTTGTGATATGAAACCCAGTTAACAGCATGATAACAGAGGAGCCTCTGAATAGATGGCTCACAACAAGAACCCGATTAGTTAACAATAACTATGTACAAGTATTGCAGACAATCCGCACTTGGGATGGGCGCCCAGCATCCACTACGGACTACGAGAAATAGAATTATCGGTAAGTAAATTCTTATTTTCTCTGACGTCCTAGTGGATGCTGGGAACTCCGTAAGGACCATGGGGATTATACCAAAGCTCCCAAACGGGCGGGAGAGTGCGGATGACTCTGCAGCACCGAATGAGAGAACTCAAGGTCCTCCTCAGCCAGGGTATCAAATTTGTAGAATTTTGCAAACGTGTTTGCCCCTGACCAAGTAGCAGCTCGGCAAAGTTGTAAAGCCGAGACCCCTCGGGCAGCCGCCCAAGATGAGCCCACCTTCCTTGTGGAATGGGCTTTTACTGATTTAAGATGCGGCAGTCCAGCCGCAGAATGCGCCAGCTGAATTGTGCTACAAATCCAGCGAGCAATAGTCTGCTTAGAAGCAGGAGCACCCAGCTTGTTGGGTGCATACAGGATAAATAGCGAGTCAGTTTTCCTGACTCCAGCTGTCCTGGAAACATAAATTTTCAAGGCCCTGACTACGTCCAGCAACTTGGAATCCTCCAAGTCCCTAGTAGCCGCAGGCACCACAATAGGTTGGTTCAAGTGAAAACCTGAGACCACCTTCGGGAGAAACTGAGGACGAGTCCTCAACTCTGCTCTATCCATACAGAAAATCAGATAAGGCCTTTTACATGACAAAGCCGCCAATTCTGACACACGCCTGGCCAAGGCCAAGGCCAACAGCATGACCACTTTCCACGCAAGATACTTTAGCTCCATGGTTTTAAGTGGCTCAACCAATGCGACATTAGGAAATCCAACACCACGTTGAGATCCAAAAAGTGCCACAGGAGGCACAAAAGGAGGCTGAATATGTAGTACTCCTTTAACCAAAGTCTGAACTTCAGGCAGTGAAGCCAGTTTTTTCTGGAAGAAAATCGACAGAGCCGAAATCTGGACCTTGATGGACCCCAATTTGAGGCCCAAACGTCACCCCTGCTTGCAGGAAGTGCAGGAATCGACATAGTTGAAATTCCTCCGTCGGGGCCTTCATGGCCTCCCACCAAGCAACAAATTTTCGCCAAACGCGGCGATAATGTCTTGCGGTGACATCCTTCCTGGCTATGATCAGGGTAGGGATGACTTCCTTCGGAATACCCTTTTCCTTTAGGATCCGGTGTTCTACCGCCATGCCGTCAAACGCAGCCGCGGTAAGTCTTGGAACATACAGGGTCCCTGCTGCAGCAGGTCTTGTCTGAGCGGCAGAGGCCAAGGGTCCTCTGCCAGCATCTCTTGAAGTTCCGGGTACCAATGGCCAATCCGGAACCTCGAGTATGGTTTTCACTCCTCGCCTTCTTATTATTCTCAGTACCTTGGGTATGAGAGGTAGAGGAGGAGACACATAAACCGACTGGTACACCCACGGTGTCACTAGAGCGTCCCCAGCGATCACCTGAGGGTCCCTTGACCTGGCGCAATATCTTTTCAACTTCTTGTTGAGGCGGGACGCCATCATGTCCACCCGTGGTCATTCCCAACGGTTTACCCGCATTTGGAAAACTTCTGGATGAAGTCCCCATTCTCCTGGGTGTAGGTCGCCCATCGGAGAATCCTTGTGGCTTCTGCCATCGCCATCCTGCTTCTTGTGCCGCCCTGTCTGTGAACATGGGCGACCGCCGTGATGTCGTCTGATTGGATCAGTACCGGCTGGTTCTGAAGCAGGGGCCTTGCTTGTCTTAGGGCATTGTAAATGGCCCTTAGCTGCAGAATATTTATGTGAAGCGAAATCTCCTTGGAAATTTCTTCCCTGTGTGACTGCACCCCAGCCCCGAAGGCTGGCATCCGTGGTCACCAGGACCCAGTCCTGTATTCCGAATCTGCGGCCCACTAGTAGATGAGCCCTCTGCAGCCACCACAGCAGCGACACCCTGTTTCTTGCTGACAGGGTTATCCGCTGTTGTATCTGTACATGGGACCCGGACCATTAGTCCCACAGGTCCCACTGGAACGTCCTTGCGTGGAGTCTTCCGAATGGAATTATGCTTCGTACGAAGCTACCATTTTTCCCAGGACTCGTGTGCATTGATGTACCGACACCTGTCCTGGTTTTAGGATGTCTCTGACTAGAGATGACAACTCCTCTGCTTTTTCCACTGGAAGAAACACTCTTTTCTGGTCTGCGTTCAGAAACATTCCCAGGAGCAGAAGACTCCAACGGCCGCGTCTGGAACTGATCGTGACATCATATCTGAGGTACTCCTGGTGAGGGGGGGGGGGGGGGGGGGATGGGGACATGCAGGTACGCATCCTTGATGTCCAGGGAGACCCTGTAATCCCCCTCGTCCAGGCTCGTAATAAGCGCCCTGAGCGATTCCATCTTGAACTTGAATCTTCTGATATAAAAGTTCAAGTATTTTAATTTCAAGATGGGTCTCACCGAACCGTTGTGGTACCACAACCACTGTGGAATAGTAACCCCTTCCTTGCTGAAGGAGGGGCACCTTGACAATCACTTGTTGTGATTATAGTGTTGAATATCCACCAACACCGTCTCCCTGGCAGAGGGAGGTGCCGGTAAGGCAGATTTTAGGAAACGGCGGGGGGAAGAACGTCTCGAACTCCAGCCTGTACCCCTGAGATACTACTTGAAGGACCCAGGGATCTATGTGAGAGAGCCCACTGTCCGCTGAAATATCTGAGACGGGCCCCCACCGTACCCGGGTCCGCCTGAGCAGCCCCAGCACCATGCTGTGGACCTACCGGACGCAGGGAGGACTTCTGCTCTTGGGAACTAGCTGTGTGTTGCAGCTTTTTTCCTCTACCTTTGCCTCTCGGCAGAAAAGGATGAGCCTCTAGCCCACTTGTTTTTCTGGGGCCGAAAGGACTGTACTTGATGATACGGTGCTTTCTTTTGTTGTGGGGTAGCCTATGGCAAAAAAATTAATTTCCCAGCAGTAGCTGTGGAAAAGAGGTCTGAAAAACTATCCCCAAACAGTTTTACCCCCTTATAGGGCAACTTCCATGTGCCGATTCGAGTCGGCATCGCCTGCCTGACCATTGCCAAGTCCATAACCCCCGTCTGGCGGCAATGGACCTAGCGCTTATTTTTGATGCCAGCCGGCAAATATCCCTCTGTGCATCACGCATGTATAAGACCACGTCTTTTATATGCTCTATTTTCAGCAAAATATTGTCCCTATCCATAGTTATTTTCCGACAGGGAATCTGACCACGCAGCGGGAGCACTGCCCATCCATGCCGAAGCAACGGCTGGTCGCAATATAATGCCCTAGTGTGTGACCATATCTTATAGGGTAACCTCCTGCTTTCTATCAGCAGGTTCCTTCAGGGCGGCCGTACCCGAAGACGGTAGTGCCACCTTTTCTGATAAGCGTGTAAGCCCTGTATCTACCCTATGGGGTGTTTCCCCGCGTGACCTATCCTCTGGCGGGAAAGGGTACGCTGCCAATAACCGTTGTAGAAAATATCAATTTCTTACCGGGGGAAGACCACTCTTCCTCACACACCTCATTTAGTTTCTCAGATGCAGGAAAAACTACTAATAGTTTTCTCTCACCAAACACAATACCCTTTTATGTGGTACCTGGGGTATAATCATAAATGTGTAATACATTTTTCATTGTCTCAATCCTGTAACGGGTGGACCTATTTGGAGGGTACACCAGTCTCATCGATGTCGACACTGGAGTCAGTATCCGTGTCGACATCTGTGTCTGTTATCTGAGGTAGCGGGCGATTTTAGAGCCCCCCATGACATTTGAGACGCTGGAACAGGCACAAGCTGAGTAGCCGGCTGTTCCGTGTCGTCGGCCTTTTATGTAAGGAGTTGACACTTTCACGTTGATCCTTCCATAAGTTCAACCACACCGGTGTCGACCCCGCAGGGGGTGACAACATATTTACAGGCATTCGCTCCGCCTCCACCTCATTATCCTCCACATAAATGTCGACACAGCCGTACCGACACACAGCACACACACAGGGAATGCTCTGATAGAGGACAGGACCCCACAAAGCCCTTTGGGGAGACAGAGGGAGAGTATGCCAGCACACACCAGGGCGCTATATATCAAAGGGATAGCACCTATAAAAAAGTGTTTTCCCTTATAGCTGCCTATATGTTGTATACTGCGCCTAAATTGTGCCCCCCCCCCCTCTCTTTTTAACCCTTTCTGTAGTGTATTAACTGCAGGGGAGAGCCTGTGAGGGAAAAATGGCGCCAGTGTGCTGAGGAGATAGGCTCCGCCCCTTTTTCGCTGACTTTTCTCCCGCATTTTTATGGAATCTGGCAGGGGTTAATATACATCCATATAGCCCTGGGGGTTATATGTGATGTAATTTTGCCAGCCAAGGTGTTTATATTGCTGCTCAGGGCGCCCCCCCCCAGCGCCCTGCACCCTCAGTGACCGGAGTGTGTGGTGTGCATGAGGAGCAATGGCGCACAGCTGCAGTGCTGTGCGCTACCTTGGTGAAGACTGATGTCTTCTGCCGCCGATTTTCCGGACCTCTTCTTGCTTCTGGCTCTGTAAGGGGGCCGGCGGCGCGGCTCTGGGACCGGACTCCGAGGCTGGGCCTGTGTTCGGTCCCTCTGGAGCTAATGGTGTCCAGTAGCCTAAGAAGCCCAAGCTGGCTGCAAGCAGGCAGGTTCGCTTCTTCTCCCCTTAGTCCCTCGATGCAGTGAGCCTGTTGCCAGCAGGTCTCACTGAAAATAAAAAACCTAAAACTAACTTTTTCTAAGAAGCTCAGGAGAGCGCCTAGATTGCACCCTGCTCGGTCGGGCACAAAAATCTAACTGAGGCTTGGAGGAGGGTCATAGGGGGAGGAGCCAGTGCACACCAGATAGTCCTAAAGCTTTCTTTAGATGTGCCCAGTCTCCTGCGGAGCCGCTATTCCCCATGGTCCTTACGGAGTTCCCAGCATCCACTAGGACGTCAGAGAAATTATGGAATATGTCTCTAGGAGACGCAAGCGGCTTGCGAGCCAAATACAGGACCTCGCTTGTAACCTGACCAAAACCTATGACACACTTTTGTTGCAGGACTCACCCGGCAACAGGCAGGCCTATCTTGCTGCTAAGCAAATGTACGACTCACTATGTACGGAGCGGGCGAGATTCTCGTATGATCTACAACGGAATAGATTTTTTCGAGGGGGAAATAAATCCGGGAGGTTATTGGCGAACCTGGTACGGTCATACTCCGCTCCTTCTCGTATCCCCCAACTAATCACAGACTCGTCTACAACCATCTTTGATACCCCCTCAATATCTGAGGCCTTCTTACAATATTATAACACTCTCTATGAAGCCCCCCCGGATCATCCGACTCTTGGAACGCAATTCCTTGAGAGGGCAAAACTACCTGTTTTAACGGAAGAGGAAAGACAATCCTTAACTGAACTGGTCACAGAACCGGAACTACTTTCCCTGATTAACTCATTACCCAATGGTAAGTCCCCTGGCCCGGATGGATTTGGGGCGGAGTATTATCGAATTCTGGCCCCCCATCTGGCACCTCATTTATTATCCCTTTTCAATGCACTGTTGGAGGGAAAACCTCCCCCTATGGGATTTGGAGATGCCAGAATTGTGTTGTTTACGAAACCGGGAAGAGATCCCCGATATACTCAATCTTACAGACCAATATCATTATTGAATCAGGACCTGAAGCTTTTCACAAAACTAATTGCGATGAGACTTCAACCAATCCTGAATAGGGTCCTACATCCTGCCCAAACAGGGTTTGTCAAAGGCAGAACCTCAGTTCATAATATCCGCACACTGATTGCAGCAATGTATAGTGCACAACATACTGCCTGCCCAGACGCACTTATTGTTAGTTGTGACGCCGATAAGGCGTTTGATCGTGTCTCTTGGTCTCATTTGCTTCGTATTTTTCATGCCCAGCAATTCGGTGAGGAATTCATTTATCTGTTCAAAATGTTATATACACTACCTCAGGCACATCTGATTGTAAATGGCTTAAACTCGTCTGCCTTTACGTTAGGTAGAGGGACCCGTCAGGGATACCCTCTTTCCCCCCTGCTATTCAATTTAGCCTTAGACCCATTGATACGTCATTTTACACAAGATCCTACTTGGCAAGGTATTAGGGTAGGTAACAACGAAGTTAAGGTATCTGCTTTTGCAGACGACCTGTTATTATATTTTGCTGACCCCAAACAGGCATTTCCATCGTTACTGACCACACTGCATGACTTTAATCTAATTTCTGGATTTCTTATCAATTTTGATAAAACAGAGGCGCTGGGAGGGGAGGCGGCACGGGATTGGGGCGATTCATTTCCCTTTAAATGGGCCCACAGTTACTTTAAATATTTGGGTCTTCGCATCCCGCCACTCCTCACTGACCTATATACGGTGAACTTTTCTTACCACATTACCCAAATGACGAATGATTTTTTGAAATGGCAACATCTCCCTATTTCTTATCTGGGTCGGTGTCATCTATATAAGATGATTTCCTTCCCTCGACTACTCTACCCAATCCAGATGCTCCCATTTATATTGTCCAAACAAGATGTCCATTCTATTAACAAAGCCCTTACTAAATTTATTTGGGCAAACAAACGTCCCCGCATCTCACTTATTAAACTAAAACAACCCCTCTCACTTGGTGGTATTAATCTCCCCTGTCCTGAAGACTATTCCCTAGCCGCCAACTATAGATATGCTCTGGATTGGATGGGGGATTGTGACAATTTCGTTAATGGAGCTTTGGAACAGGCTCTCTCACCTCAACACACTTTAGTACACTTGTTGCATTTTGCTGTTATTCCCCATCAACATGACAGACTTCATAATCCATTAATATATACGCCATGTATAGCTTGGTGTAAACTCAGGAAACGCCTAGGCCTATCCCTAACGGATTCTTTATTTCAGCCTTTGTGGTGTAATCCGCGCTTTCAGGTTGGAGAAGATAATAGGATTGTTCACGGTTGGCATCTCCAGGGTCTCTCCCTTCTATATCAATTTTTGAATACAGAATGCTCCGCAATATTGACTATAGCACAACTAAAAGAAAAATTCCCCACTCTTCATTTTCCCCTGTTTGCCTTTTTCCAAATCCGTAGTTTCGCCACTAGCATAATATCACGACTACACCCTCCTGATCGCACCTTTCCCCTGGATGGTCTGGTACGACAGTCCCCAGGAGCACCGTATAACACTTCTTTAATATATTCTCACACTAGGCGGAGGTTGGATCTATCTAAGCTCACAACAGGGATGGCCAAATGGATAGACGACTTCCCAGACACCGATCTTCTGACGGTGATTCAGTGGTGTGGTTTACTAAATAAGCAACTAGTCTCATCTTCTTATGCAGAGATGCACTTTAAGATATTACATAGAGCCTACTACACCCCTAGACTTAGGTTCCTCACTGGAGTATCTGACAACTCTTTATGTTTTAAATGTAACTCCCCCGATGCCGATATTATTCATTGTCTCTGGACATGCCCGGTAGTACAGTCATTTTGGATGGCAGTCCAAACCTATATTAAATATGGAACTTCGCATCTCCTTTAATATCACGATGGCCTGGGCTTTCTGGAACTCCGTGCAGACTCAGGATCCCCCACATTCCAAAGGAATGAAATTACTGTTGGCTCGTGTGGCCGCTGCAGCAAAGAAAACTATTCTATCCCAATGGATAAATTCGGAGCCGATACCCCTTTCCCTCATGCTACCACGTTTAACGTATCTCTATCAAATGGACTGGGTTGAT